>NW_010227454.1:91347-130254 GCF_000690775.1 Eurypyga helias | reverse complement strand
GATGTGTTTCAGTGGTGCCTTATACAACATTCCTGGAGTGGCTACTGAAGAGAAGTGTCATAAGGTAAGTAGATTTTTAATGAAAGATTTTTAAACACCAACTGGTATTATATCCTTGACAAGCCACCCAAGTAAAAGCAGTTCTACAGTAGCATTATCAATTTCTGTTCATTCATAAATGTTAAAGCTCCCCCAAACCTCCCTTTTTAAGCAAATGCAGTGACTAATCTATATTAGTCTTTATGTGTGTATGCATGAAACTTCATGTCGATAACTGTTAAGTCGCTCATTGTTACTGCGCTGATTCATTGATAGTTAAGTTTTGCTGGGGAATTATATAATCTAGTTGTGTGATATATCTTAATAGTGTTAACAAACTTTGAAGAGCTGCTATTCCAAATTGATGCTATCCCGAAGTTTTGTACAAAGCACAAAACCCAACACACTCTGATTCCTTTTCCCTAATTCCTCAGACACAAACCGTCAACCAGGTCTGGGGCTAGGAGTGGATTCAGCCGCACCTAGACTTCTCTTTGAGAAGTTTAGAAAGCAAGGGGGTCCACTCTGAAACTCATGACTTGACAGAAGGAACTCCTTTACCCTTTTTCCTTGACTTACCCTTTCCCCTATTATCTTAGGCACAAACTGTTGTTCAGGTCTGAGAATGAGTGGATTCAGCCATACCTAGAATTCTCTTTGAGGAGTTTAGAAAGCAAGGGAGTCCAGTCTGATCCTTGTAACCCAACAGGAGGTTTCCTTGCCCTTTTTCTAATCCATATTACAACCACCCAATTCTGACTTGATTTCTCTGACTCTGTAAATAATTTTTAATTCATGTGTAAACAATTTTAATCCATGGCTAATTTGATTTTGCCTTTGTATGCTTTTTCATGCCCAATAAGTAGTAGAGTGGACTTTGCCATTGAATTCTGTTAAGTCTCACTTTTCAGAAATTCACATTTAAATAGCTTTTTCCCTTAACATTTGTGATGTTGATCTTTTAAGTGGCCTAAACCACTCTCCTTACTTTCACAACACACTCTCAGCTTTACTGTCCCAACTTTGCTTTCCTGTTCAAGGCACAATTGCTTGCCGGCAGAATTGCATCATACATTTCCAGTTTGCCCACTGCCTTTCTGAAGAGATAATTTTTCAGCCATGCCCAAAGGTAACACTTTCTTTAGTAGCCTGTGTTCACTATATGCTCACTAGTAAGTCTCTGATACTGCCACCAGCAGTTCTGCTCGCAGTTAATGAATCTTCCTTTCAAGGAAAAAAAAAGGCATCTTTTTTTTCAAGTTCACCAAAATCTGGGAGCAATTTATGTTCATGCACTGAGGGAAAAGTAACATGTTATCCCTATTGTTTGTTACCCCTATTTACATGGAGATGACAGTTTACTGTATTTTTTCCATTCTTTTGTTGTTGTCTTTTTTCCCATAAACCAGCTAAGAAAGATCACAACAACCACAGACTGGAGTGCTTATACTAACCAGTTGGCCAATCCTTATTACAGGAAAAAGAGATGAAATGATAACAATTTCAAAGCCAAACTTTTCCATGTCCCTGAAAAAAGGAAACAATGATTTACGAAAAGAAACAAGGACTTTGAAGCATGAGAGAAAAGGAGAAAAGGACTTGAAAAGTGGCTGGGATATTGGAGACATAGCTCTGGGGGATGACAGAGAGGAAGGAGGTATATGTCTGGGCAAAGACATTGTCAAGGGGCTGCTGCACTACCTGAGAAATGAAAACTTACCTTAGGTAAATATATCCACTTACTTTTCAAAAATACTCAAACTCCTGTTGTCCATTTTTTAAACCTGGAGGGAAGATTCCTTCTTGGACCATCATCTGTCTTGGGGAAATAAAACCAGTTCAGATGAAAGGATTACTTGGTTAAAATTTGTGCTTGCCTGACATTCTGGGATACAACCTTCACCACAACAGCTCTGTTGCAGATTTCCCTCTCTCAACAAAACATGGAATTTTTTTCCATTCCTTTTTTTCCAACTTTTTCATGTTTTCTAATTTTTTCATGTTGAATCGGAGAAGGGGTGGGTGGATGCTCACAGTTCCCTTAAATTTAACCCACTATAACAAAGGGTTCATGAAATGCTTTTAAGCTTGTGTTTTTCTGACTTAATCCATTGCAGTGAATTCCTACGTTGATGGAAAATACAAATCTGAATATGAGTTAATTATTAACCTTTGCTTAAACTGCACACAGCAGTTCTTGAAAAGAATACTAAAATCTCTGCATGAAACATAAAGGAAATCTTGACTCACTGTCACATATATTTTTAATTCAGTAATCACAATCCGTGCTTTGCACTTTTTCAGTTACCCTGTTCATAAATGGTATCTACCTCATTATAGGAGCATGGTACGTTCCTGGGTAGTTGCGGGTTTTTTTTTGCAGAGGCCAATTCTATAGCTTCTCAAGGTATTCAAGTTTGCCCACATCCACCTCCTTTCCATCTGCAAGGCTATCTCCTTTTCTCTGGAGATGTAAAGCAGCAGCAATGGGAACCACTGGAAGCAAGTATTTCTCAGCAGCCTCCACCCTTGACATCGAAATCCTCAGTCTGCTCTTTAGCTTTTTGCTGTCTCACGTTGGTGTCATTGTTTGGCAACTCAGGGTGCAGCCAAGCAGTTAATGTCATCTCTCCAAAAGCAGTTCTGACTAGATGTAGACATTTACATTACCCAGTCAGCCTACACTCCCTTATAGTTGAAGCACATCAAGTTCACAGAGTAAATCTCAGGGCATGATTCATTTTCTTCTACAGTAAATCTGTTGTAATAACTATGTGCCATAGCGAAATAACATGCTTACCTGAAATGCTGAGCAGGTACTTGGAAACACGGCACTGATGTATGACTGTGAAGGGACCTTACGTCTAATGCAACAGCATGGCTGGCGCACGCTCCTCGGGTTGGAAGCGTTATGGTTGACTTAACATGAGTAAAAAAAACCACAAACATATAAGGTGCAGGCCTTTCAAAGAAACATGTTTTTCCTACTTAATTATTCTCTGTCACAGTATTTCCTTTTCTGGATGAGAGTATGGTAGGACAGATGTAAAACATTTCCCTGATGGAACAGCTGCTTTACATTTTCAGGGAACTTTAACCTGCTGGTAGGCTGATATCTGCCAAGTTGTGTTTGCAAGTTGTTGTTTCATCAGCTTGTTGGAATGAAATCAGATGCAACATATTGATGTTCTCTTTCTGGGGATGGTCATTCAAACAGGTCCAGCTGCAATCTTTCTAATCACTGCTGTATATTTCTCTGTTTCACACAGGAAACAACCCAAGGACAGAAACTTTGGACTCCAACACTGGCTCCTATAAATACTCCCTCTATACTGATGAGCATTTTCTTTTTCTTCCTTGAGGAACAAAGAAGAGTCTGTGTAAGGTTGGTTTTGATTTACTCAAAATAGTCTACAAAAACCTAACCACAGATAAACAGCATTTATAAAAATTAGTATTTTTTTTCTGCTGAGAATGTATTTACAATACAATAGTTTAAGTCTGTGCTATTGAGAAGCTGGTTTAAATATATAATGAAAAAAAGCCCTGAATGTATTTCTCGAAGATCAGAAAATGGACTGAGACCCAATGTTCTTCTAATAAACTTCAGCTGGAGTCAGTGGTCTGAAACCAGCAGCTGACTTGGCAACTCAGCTGACCCATGAGCTCTTGCAACTTTTATTCTATATTTGTCCATTTTCTGTTGATGACTGTGAAAGTGTGGTTTTGCCATGTGTTTTTGTGATAGCAACTGGTATAAGAAACATATATGCTTTTGGAATTAAATGTGTATCTTGCTTTCTTATGAAACCCTTTGAAGCTGTGAGCATTTAGAATCTATGAAAAGGTGGTTTTTCCTCAAGTATAAATCATAGAAAATTATTCTTACCTACAGACAATAAAGCCAAATTAAGTAGTTAATTGCTAGTTTATAGTTAAAGCACTGGACTGGAGTTTATAGTTTAGATCCATGTAGTCTTGGAGTGTATATCACACCTCAGAGAGGAGCACTTTGAAGCACTCATTTCATCTTACAGTATCCACCTTTGCTTTAGTAGCCTGTGGAGGATGCGACCACCTTGGTTCACATCGCATTCTCTTTCTGTGACGGTCAAAAAGGGTCTGTGTTTCAATTTGAATTGTCTTGAGTTTCTTCCCTTCTCTTTGAGACAAGTGAGAAGATGCAGAAGAGAACAGCAACTGGGCCATAATGTTCGCACACAGAGGTGACAATCTTGCAAGGTCTTTACATGAATCAACTCCCCTCACACACATCTACACACACTCTGAAAAACTGTAATATCAGCAACTCTGTGACCTGAATTTCTGCCCTGGAGATGTTTTTAGTAATAGTTTAAATCACTGCAGTTCTGCATTTTTGTTTGATTGTTTCTTGCTTGTTTATTTTTTTGCTCATGGGGCATTTTATAAGCAGTAGTATTTCCCAGTGCTTGGTTATGAATCTTAGATTTCAAAATTAGAAATTTTCTAAAGAATTTACAAGTGAAGGAATAGGAAAGCCCAGTAAATGAAGATGGAAAAACAAAACAAAGCAAACCACCAACCAAAACTACCCCATAGTAATAATGTCAGAAAATATTAGATTTACAGATCCCACGTCTCAGCTGGAGAAAATCTGGCAAATGCCATTGAATGCAGGTGAAATCTCTTGGGCTATTTACACCACCTGTGAATCTCAGACATGGACTCTACCAGCAAAATTTAGATTTAAAATAATCTTCACTTTTCTGAAGAGTGTCAAAAATCAGATGATATATTTTAGTAGAAGTTACTCTGGGTTTGACTTGATTAGCAAAAAGACATCCATGCCAAG
The DNA here is from genome assembly GCF_000690775.1 of Eurypyga helias. Lineage (NCBI taxonomy): Eukaryota > Metazoa > Chordata > Aves > Eurypygiformes > Eurypygidae > Eurypyga > Eurypyga helias. The sequence continues at coordinate 125,381 of NW_010227454.1, read as the reverse complement.
TATTTCTGAGGATATGAGTAGTATATGTGTCAAGATAGATTTAAAAATAAAAAGCGATTATACCACATAAATATTCCAAGACATAACTGTGCAGGGACAAGCGGAAAGATGAAATCTATTTTTATTACTAATCATGCATCAATAATGGTAGTAACAATTACTATTTTTATGTATAATCTATTAAATCTGGCAGCTACCTGATTTTAACATTTGGGGAAACTATTAACCTGGATTTTGAGGCTACACAGAACCACTATGACTAACTGTTCTGTACATGAATACTGATTCTTTTATTTATGACTAATTAGGAATCCATCATTTAGACATCACAAGCGAGGTTCAGTTGGCAATTAGTGTGCCTAGTGCCACAGCCCCACACCTCTACGGAGCTTGGACGTGTGACACGGGCCTCGTCCTTGCAGATGAGGCAATTGGAAGTCCGGGTGAGATCTCATGGTACTGGCTCCTCAGTTTAGACAATGGAGTTCCCACTCTTGGTTGTGTTTTATGTAATCCTAGAGGTGGAGAGTTTCACTGTCTCACTATAATGTTCTCCTCTGGTTATTTAGCCCTGAAAATTAATTCTTCTGTTAAGGTTGATATGGATAATAATAAATGATAAACTGGTTGGGATTTTTGGGTTGTTTGTTTATTTGTGGGTGGATATTTTTAATGTTTGGGGATTTGGGTTTTTTGTTTGTTTTTTTTACTGTGACAAATATCAGTCTTAAATACTACGTATATAGCAAAGAGAGAAAGAAAATTAAGTGTCAGTGTCTTGGGACTAGGATTTTCTTGTTTAAGCTGGGCTCTAATATGATTGTGCTACATAAATGATGTACACTGAACTCCCACATACCAAGGTTAGCTGTTTGCTGTCTCATTATTGGATAATGGGGGCAAGAGGGGTCATGACTTGATATTACAACAAAGACATCAATAGCAAACCTGATACTCTGAGAGTACTCATGCAAAAAGGGAAGCACCATGAACACAGGTACCAACTGCAGCTCCAGAGCCAGTGAGAACTCCAGCAGGAGCTAGGATTGCAGTTGTTCTGTGTGCTAGGTTTCTCTCCAAACCGTCTCTGTTAAATATTATTTTTAAGTGCCATGTCTTGTCAAATAGAAATGCATTTAATGGCAGATCACATCCTTTTTTTGCTTACATCTATCAGTCTCTTCCCTTTTCCCTTCCCCAAACCCTTTCTCCCCCTCATCTGTAAAAACAGCTATGCTAGGGATCAATTATTCTAAACCATTATATCACCAGCAGTACTCACAGCTGTAAAAACATCTGCATTATAGGCTCTGCTTCTTCCTAAGAGACAGAGATGTAATTGATTCTCTCATTCTGGCATGGTTGTATAGCTTCTGGTTTGTGTTATATCGGGGAAGTAGGCGGGGGGAGGTAGGAGGGAGGCATCTTGCCTTGCTTTAAACTGATTCATAATCACCTAGTCATGAAACACATGGCTAGTCTGTGAAACAGAGCACAGACCATACTGCAGCAAGCAGCCTCACCTCCTTTACATCCTGCAGCCCTTGCCTTCTCTCTTAATATTGCAGGAGTAAATAATTTCACACACAGTAATCCAGGCATTTGTGTGCTCCAAGGAAAGGAAGGGTTTGTGTGTTAGAGAAGCTGCTGCACAGCTGCCATAGGAGAATGCCTCGGTAAAACCCTTTCTTTCTTCCTTCCTGCCAGTAGTTGCCTTAGTGACAAAACTATTTGCTGCTGGTGCCCCTGCTTTGGTTCATAGGAGAAAAACAAAGCCATTTGCATTGTCATTCTAGCAATCTTCTGCAGGACTATCTTCAAGATTAAATGTGCTGATTGAAAAACTATGTTACAGGCATTAGAGTAATGCAATGAAAAGGCAAACGGAGGTACATGATGCTCCTCTCTTGGCTAAGCCTTTCATACAGCTTCTTGCAGTCAGTGGGTAAATATGTTATAAGCACACATAGGTGGAAAATTAGGAACATCTCTCTAAGCAAAAGTAGAAAACCTGCTAGGTTTGAAGTCTATGACTTTTTCTATCATCTTCACTTACATCTAACAGGTAGTTTCTGCACATAAACTACTAACACTTCTTTTTTATTTTTTCCCTTTTTGATGTCTATGAACCATGGACTGCTTGGTAAGAGCAAAGATGAAGAAATATTTCCTTTCATGGTGAACTTTATTGTACAGCTTGGTGGTATACGACTACTTACCCAATTCTTTTCTTACTTTTGAGATTCCTTATTTGAAGAAGTAACCTCCAGGAAGAGGAAAGGTCCCTCAAGCTGGTTTAATTTACCCGGGGAAATAATGCTTATGAAGCTAGACTGTGGTATCACTTGGAACAGTGATTTAGAAAGCTATTTTTAATGTATTTATTTCTTGAGGCCCAAATTCAGTCCTGCAGAGTCACTGATATTAGAATAACACCTGACTTTAGTTCAGTAAAATGGTGTATAGCACATACATCTCAACATTTGGTGGCTAAGAAGTTTTTTGTACCGAGGTGGGTTTTTTTCATTTTTACTATGAGACAAGAGTACACCAAGCAGCAAGATTTTTTCCCAGCCTAATTTCTCACCACCTTTTTAAAGCTTAAAGCAACATTCTCTTGGAAATTTTTTTACATCAATTGATTTTTCCTCCTTTGCTTAGTTACCCTCAGGTGACAATTACCCTTCCTTCCTGTTGAGTAGTGGTAAGAGCATGTAAATTTTTGGAAACAAAACCTGATTTTGCTATAAACTCCTTAACTGTGTAATAACTGTACTAAACACATGATCTGAAAAGTAACCCCAAATGAAAAAATCCTACTTAATTACAATAGATGAGGGCCAAGTTAATGCTAAGCTTCAGTTACAGAGAAGAAATAAAAATGCTAAGGATAAGCAAAAGCTGAATTCTTATTCATGGGTCAAGCAAATGTCGCAAACAAAAGTCTCATCAAACTGAATTACATTGCAATGAAGACATGAAATTGGAAGATATCTGACAAGCAGCAGGTAAATTAACATAATATATCTGGGGCTTGGATGATCCCCAATGACCTCTACTGTAATCCAGTTTTCACTTGCCATCTTTGAACAATGAGAGGAAAAAAGTATTGCTAAGAACAGCAAGAATATTCAGAAAGGTATTAATGAACTCAATTATTTCACTTAAAGAATTTAGAAGATAATAAAGAGCAGTTGTATATTTCTTATACCAGTTGTTATTGTTTCGTACATTAAGTGACAGTACTTCTGACAGCTCCCAAGCTAGAAACCTCTTGTTAAGGTAAAAAAAAAAAAAAAAAAAAAAAAAAGTTTAAATACTGAGAATCAGTGTGGTGAAACTAAAGAAAAAAATCCTCTTTTGGTATTTTTCTCTTTTTCTTCATCTCATATCCTATTCACCTTTTGTACCTGCTGTTTTCACTTGAAGTATAAGGACTAGCTGTAGGTTGAGTGGATTATCAGAAATTGCTTTCTCATAATTTGAGGAGATATAATGTTGTAAACTGTTTTTACACCCTTAAGCTTTTCAAATACTGTTAAAAATTAAACCCTGGAGACCTAGGATGAGAAGAAGGGAATTGAAGAGGGGTGTTTTATATCCAAGAAGTAATTGAATATGCAATTTCTAATTTTTTTTTGCACTACAGCAAGCAGCATTTCCTGTTATATGTTCTCTAAGGAATGTTTCAGGATTTAGGATTTATTTATTTTTTAATATAGACTTCAGTGGTATCTGCAAGTCTAATATGGAAAAATTCCTTGGTGGGATGTGTAAGACAAATTTGCGCTGGGCACAGAGTAGTTCTAAAATAATTTATAACCTACTGTAAATATTAGATTTTCTAGTGATTTAAAAGGAAAACTTCTTTAAAATATATGTACAAATAAAAATAATGAACAAAAGATGAATTAAAATAAGAAAGTCTCAAAAGCAGGACTAATTTTATTGCTTGCACAGGAATGTACCCGGGCTACTTCTAAGATGCAAGCTTTTTTGGACACAGCTATGTTTCCATCACCAAGTGTTTATATCTCTGACGCAGAGATGCGTGGTGTCATATCCACAGAATGCAACCCAGTGTCCAGAGAGTAGCATGAGTCTAAATGTAGAATAAACACAATAAACATCAATCTAATATTACTCTGGTTTTGATATATTATATTATGGTTATATAATGCCATTTATATTTTCCAGTTCTGAAGTTACTGAGCTTTCCATTCAGGAGGCACAGGACATAGCAAGAAATTATATTAATAGCTATGAGCTCAGCAGCAGAAGTGGGTGCAGGACGATATCTAAGCTTAAAAGCCATCTCTGTGCACCAGCTAACAGCAATAGCTCCTGGCTGGATCAAACCTATAGGCAAAAACAGGTACATCTCCAGCCTCCATTACCTCTACTGCACAGGACGGCAGCAGCTTTCTGTTGACAGAGCCGTTTACAGAGGAGAGAAAAACCAGCGTATTTGAGCAATATTCACTCTTGCTACGGACAGTGGAGATCTAGCCAAGAGCATCAGTAAAGCTTACTGCGTGATCCAGCCAGAGTCATCTTTATCCAGACAGTTGTGCTAAGCCACTGATCTTTTGTGACTGCACTGAGAATTTGTTCACATAGATGACAACACGTTGACACCTTAATTTAGATAAAGGTGAATCCCACCTTCAGGGAAACTAACTGAAAATTTTATTGTTATCTGAATTCCAAGAGGTTTCCACTCTCTAAATATTTAAAAACAAAATGTGAGAAATTAACCATAAATAAGAGTCCTACTGGGATATCTAAATGAAAGATACTGCTACAGAATGTTCTTCATAAATTTTTGAAGGAAAATCTGTTGGAGAAACAGCTAGACAAATCCCTGGACTATGTTCTGCAGGTAACAAAACTAGATTATCTAAAAAGCCTTCTGGTCTTTAGATTTGTGAGTGGGAAGTTAGTGGTGACATCAGTGGTAACAGAATTAGGACAATAATGAGAACTCTGGTAAATCACCATCTAGGAATAAATAAAACCTTCACTTTTGACCATATCAATGAATGACCAGATTGCACTGGAGGTATTGTACTGTTGAAAAGGCTCCTATTTTTAGATGTGATACATAACATATTGTGAACATTTATTCTCATTAGCAATTCTGGGCCTCCTTTTTGGGTGTGTGACAGTTACAACAGTGACTGGTGTATCAGCTTTTCAGAACTGACATTGTTAGTCTCTGGGGGTTGAATTAAATAACCAGGTTTTGCAAGTGGTGCTAGGAACACATTCCTGGTGTCTGCAGAAGAGCATGAGGGCATTTTGATTTCTGAGAGCTAGGCAAAGAGGGCCATTCATCCCAGAACTGCTGTAATTCCCAAAGTTATCTGTCTGGGACCATAGCATCATCGAACCATCGAATCACAGAATGCTTTGGGTTGGAAGGGACCTTAAAGACCATCCAGTTCCAACCCCCCTGCCATGGGCAGGGACACCTTCCACTAGACCAGGTTGCTCCAAGCCTCATCCAGCCTGGCCTTGAACACTTCCAGGGATGGGGCATCCACAGCTTCTCTGGGCAACCTCTGTCAGTGCCTCACCACCCTTTCTGGTAAGATATTTTTTTCCTTATATCTAAATGGTCTGTGTTGGAAGAGACCTTAAAGATCATGTCTACTCAAATATCCAAAACAGGACTTCTCTATGAGTTATCTTAATACGTTCATGAGGCATGTTTTCTAGTATACCTTTTATCATTCATGGTTTTCCAGAGCATAAACTGATCCCCATAAACTGAGCCTACAAGCGATAGAGCATTCACATGGGTACGTGATTTCTACATCTAAAGCTGGAGCTCTGCCAATTGTTATGCTTGGCAGTTGCAACCTTTGTTTACTGCATCCCCATCTGATAGCTCCATCCAGACCGCTGATAAGGCATCAGCATTTCTGAGGCTCCACAGTATGGCTAAAACTATATTAATAATTGACGTAGTTTAGAGACCATTTGCTAGCTCTGACTCTAACATCGAACAGCTGCTGTCTACACTCTGAAAGTCTCCTGGCTTTCAGAATGGGATCAAGTACCTATACAGCTTACCGGGAATGCTCCCTTGTTCATGTTAACTTCTGGATCATGCCTGGGAATTGTCTGGGAGTATATATGTTGATTTGTGCCAATACTATGCCAAGGACAGGGTTTACACTTAACATATAGATGACCACAAGGTAGTGCCTTGGTTACTGCCCTGGCTGTTTGATTTACTGCTGGGGGTATGTAGCAGCCTGTAGTCCTCTTGGAGACATTCAGAGAATTATAAGCAGAATAAATCCAAGATATTTGCTGGAGACTTCAATATGACCAGGAATTCTGGGGATATTGATATTTATATAAATGGATATATGAGGACAGCTGTGCCCTCAGATCATGATTTATTCAGTGGAAGCAGTAGCTAGGAAGAGGGTATTGCTTGAAGACTGGATGCCAATTAGGAGAGATGAACAAGCTTTCTGACAACCTTTTTCTCTTCTGGATGAAAAAAAGAAAAGAGACTGATCCTCTGGAATAAAAACAAGCCCATTGTTTCGTTTATGAATTTATAGTTATGCAGTTTTCTTTAAGTTTTAATAATATTTTATTTATGCTCCTCTGACTCTAAACTGTTTCTTTAAGCTTTGCAGTCAGAATTGAAATAATCCTATTTTTATCTTGTCTACAAAGACTGTTGTCCTAAGAATGGCTTCAGGGTGCGTGGAGAGACATGAGAATTTCACTCTCAAGACTATAATGATATGACTGGTGCAACTGCACTGTGGCAGTATGCAGCACCCCAGTACATGACCAGAGTAACAAAAGACTGTCAGGTGCTCCTTTATACTGAGTTTCAAGGGCTGGCTTCGTATCTATTAATGTGGGTTAATAACTGAAGGGTAGCACGGTCCTAAATAACTGTTCATCAGCATATTCTTGGTGTGTAACTGTATAAACAGGTGAGTATCCAAGCCCTGAAGTGTTCTGGAAATTGTGGTACCTGGGCCAAAGAAGATATAATGGAATACATCCTGATCCAGAACAGAGGCCAAGGGGTATAAAAACTGGACATGTGCAACAAGGTACATATTAGGTTTTAAAAAAGAAAAAAATTAATAAGCCTTCTAGTTAATGTTTTGCTTTGAGTAATGCAGTGCATCTGAATTATAGGAAATCCATTAGAGGAATAAATATTTCCTGGGTTTGGTAGCCTCTGTCCTCATTTCATAACTGCCTACTTGCAACATGTTTAGCCGATGTGTACCTTTAGCAGATGTTTACAAGCTGTCTGCAAATATTTTCCATGTTCTGTGACCCTTAAACACGAATATGTCCTTAATCTCAGGGATCTGATGATTGGCCACCTTGCCAAATTCCAGCAGTCTTCTTTTCAACTATGATAAAGGTCTTGTATTCCCAAAATTTATTTCTGATTTAGTCTATTTGGTGGGATGTCTTTGCCAAACTGATGGAGTCCGCCATCATCCTTGTATTTTATTCCGTATCGCCTGTTTATGCTTCTGTTAGGTAGGAGGTCTGCTGTTTGTGAATTTCCATTTTCCTGTAATGTGGCAAAGTAATTTGGAGCTCTCCCTTGAGTCATTGATTATAATTTTTAATACCATCTTCACTTCTTCACTGAAGTTGCTAACACGAGTTATTACAGTTAAGAGAAAAGCTTTCACACCTGAGATGTATCATCAGATTTGTAAAAGCTATTACTGCGAGATATATTTGTATGCCTGCACTTGTGCCAAACGGCTAATGTTCTTTGGGGAAATAAATAAGGAAGATTCAAGACAAGCAATATTTTTTCTTTTGCGTTTTTCAACATTTCAGTTTGAGAAAAGAGGAAAATCTCTTTTACTCTTTAGCTACAACTAGATATGACAAAATCATTTAATTAAAGCATAGTCAAGGCATTCTCTTCTGAAAAGTGGACTACTTTTTGTCTTCATCATCCTCAGAGGGTTATAATTTCCAAATCTATTGGTGGTGACACTGTAGAGTCTTCTAACAGTGTTGCTTCTACAAAGTGATGAGTGCTCTCTTATAATCTCATGACTTCCTATTTACAGTATACACAGATCAGCTCTGTTTTCTAGGTTGTTTCAGTTCTTCTCTTGTCATTTCAGGGATCGCTTCTCTTTTTAAATTAATTAAGTCTCATTGGGAATAAGTGAGCAAGAAAAATAAATAAAATCTATTTACTAAATCAGAGTTGCTGGTTTTTGGGGTTTTGTTTTGTTTTGTTTTCTGTCAGTTGGAGCAATATGCACAGGAGGCTGTAAGTAGTGGGCACAAGTTCAGATTTCCAAACCCACTGATCACTTCCTTAAATACCTTCTCTGCTGCTACTCAAAATTCGTGGTAGGTTAAAAATGCCTGCTGATGGGTATGTACCTGTCTATAAAGACAACTGAGTATTGAAATGCTCATTTCTTACATTTTAACTTATTAATCATCATGACACCACTCTCTTCTGCATGGAATAGTGTTCCCTAGTCTTGAAGTAACCTGGATTAGTGCAGCTCTAGAATTGGTTTTAGTCTAACCCCTGTACTCATGTATCTAAATACTTTACAGGAAGCTTATGAAGTTGTGGAATTTACATTATACATAAAATTTAAATCTGTGATGTGTATAAAAACCCTTTTTTTTGTGGATTTCTCTCTCTCCAATTCCAGAATGCCAATTTTTCCTTTCTTTTTGTTGTAGAAAAAGTGTATTGCAGGCTGTGGTAATAAACACCAAGTTCTAGGAATACCGTGTGCATTGGTAAACAATATGTAAGAAGCATTTCTTGGTTTATTTTTTGCTTACTGCTTTTATCTCTACATGTTGCCCAAAAGGCAGAAAAAAAAATTGTTCTCTTTAATTTTTGCTTACTTCTTTTATCCCTACTTCTTGTCTTTCGCTCTCCAGGGCAGCCCAGTGAGACTGCATGCCGCTCTGACCACGTTCACACGCAGCGTTGATGTTTGTCCAGCAGTCTGCTCCTGGGTAGGGTGCACGCTGATGGCAACATGCTTTCAATTGATGCAAGAAGGCTTCACTAAAATACAGGTGTCAGATATTTTCATGTTTTCAGAAACACTTTCTGTAACCTTTAGAGGAACCACTTAAATCTTGTTACGTGTATGCCATTCAGCAAATGATGGTGTATGAATAACCATAGTGGAAGACTGAATAATTCTTCCATTGATGCAAACATGTTCAGATATTAGGGCAACTGTACATCTACACCTTCCAGACAGGAACTAGCCTGTATCTGGCTAATGATGTATGTGCTCAAGGGCAAGAGCTCGTGTCTGCCCTGATAAATACTCTACTACTGTTCTTGCTGAGTTGACATTCACTCTGGTTCTAATTTCTAGCATTAACATGCAACATTCTGCCACTATCTCTGCAATTTATTTTGCAGATCACAGGCTATGAGTATAAAAGTACCTTCCCTCCTGCAAGGTTTCCAGGCTGTTGTGCAATTCGATGCTTCTGAAGCAGGACACAAGCTAAAAGGTAATGCAAAAGAGCTGTATAGAAAACAGAAGGGAAGGCAAGACAAGAAGACAAGGGGAACCAGAACAGCAAGGTACGTATATAGATCTTGGAGTTGTCTGTGGCCAGAGGAAATCTGCTTACAGCTTGCCAACGTGGCTAATAGCCCACAGAATTTGGCCCTTGTTCCTATGCCTACACACGGATCCTCACTACAGGAATTTTATCACGGACTACTAGAAAGAAGATTTTTGTATGGAAGTGTGGAAGCCAGTCTAAAATAACACCACTGTATCATTATTCAGACCTGGGGTGTTTCACAAATCTTTGCTGTGACAGAAAAAATAATCAGAAAGTTTAGATGTAATGATACTGTGAATGACAATAACATGGTACAAGGAAAGGTTACAATAAGCATTCTCATATTTTTTTTTATTCCAAGAAATGGGAAAAGAAAATTAAAGCTGTGACAGAAAGTGTTACTCCCTTTTCCACGCCACTTTTCTCTTGAAAATGGGAAGAAAGGACAATGAGAAGATTGAGTACAATAAGGAATGAGAACACTTTCTGAAGGTAGGGAGACTTTGAATAGTATGTCTCTTTCATAAAGGTAGAACAGAATATTTTATTACATATTTTGTTACAGTGTGGTTTTAGTAGCACAAGAACTATTTTAACAGGAAGCAGCATTTTCTTTCCATGCACAGCCCTTCATTTTCAAAGATTTGAAAAAAAAATCTTCCAAGTTTTTCATATATATATAGATGTTTTGGAGAGATACTGTGAATGCCCTGATCATTTATTTCCTATAGCAAGTAGAAATGCCAGTGATGTAGGAAGCAGAATTCATCCCTCTCAGGTTGCACTGAAGTAGTAGTGGGGAGGTGTCAGTAGATCCTTCCATATTTAACTCTTCCCATTCAAGTTTTAGCATTTCCTGATTTGTCTGGAGCAGAATTTCGCCAGAACCAAGGTGAAACTTGTGCCAATAAATGAGGTTTTAGTCTTATTGCTGGAAAAGAGAATAAATTACATGAAGGAGAAATTACATAGTTTGTCCTTCGTTTGAGCTGGTGAACAAAACTTAGCTTCCAAAATCAGTTGTGGTGTCTAGCTGTGATGAAGAACTGTTATATCAGTAATATCAATATCAAATATGAATAAAAATAAACTATTTCTCCAGCAAGAAATGAAGATTCACAATGGAACCGGAATGCAATTATCTTCACAAAGGATGTGAACCCAAGCCCTGGCCATTAAACGCCATTGAACGTTTCATAAAATTTTCTGTTACCACTCCGTGTTATTTAGCCATGATTAGTATTTTTATTCTCCATGGTATCTTAAAATAGGGTAATTAACCTGATTTTCTGTCTAAATTCAATGGAGGTAATTAAATTTTACATATCCAAATTCCCCCCCTACCACTAATTACAGCAAAGTTTTGCATTGTTGCCTGTGCTACTAATGGAGTATGTTGTAAAAGTCTTGTGGTGGTTTACTGTTGAAGTATTGTTTTTAATACAGCTTCTGAACAAACTGAGTTCAGCTAATCTATATCAACTATGTTCTCACATTAACCTTATGAAGCAATAAAGATACACTGAATAATTTATACACAGATGTAGATTACACAGCTCTATTTGAGCCAAGTATGATGAACAGGGGAATAACTATAGCAAGGTCATTTGATGGTGCTCCAAGGAATTATGAAAAACCAATAGCATCTCTCTTAGGAGCTGACACAGTTCCTCTGATAAAATAATGAAAAGGGGGAAGGAGGGGAGAGAAACATTTTATGCATACATGGCAGTCTTCTAGAAAGTGAACATAAGTAGCTGAGCATACACTCAGCCATACACACAGGAGGAGTTTCTCAGTCAAAGGAAAAGACCTAGATATTTGCTGTCAAACTCAAATCAGAATTCTTTAAGGAGATTCTTCTGTGTAAATCTCATTTCAAAGCAACTTGCCACTAAAATACTACAAATATGGATATGTTTAACGTGACATTATTCTAACTTCCAAAAAGTAGTGGGAGAATTTTTTTCCAGATTTTCAGGATAGTGGATAGCATCAGTGTCATGACATTGGCTTAGTGTCTGATAATGGGACAGAAAGACTATTCAATATGTTCTTCTTCATCCTATGAAGTGATCAAATTTTTCTTTTCTTTGCAGATTCCTTTGGCCTTCTCAGAGCTGGTGAATATAAAATTTTGAAGAAAAGAATGTTCCATTCCAAAACAATATTATCATCTACAGAAAAGAAATACCTGAGTAGTAAATTAAAAAAAAAAAAAAAAGTAGAAAAGAAAATTGATTTGGATTTCAGAGCTAATCAGTCCATCCTAGAATATTGTTTTTTTTTGATAATGCTCAGAGAGCTCTTTAAAAGCTTTTGTTGTTTTGTTTTTCTTGTTCATTTGTAAAAACAAGAATGTTAAAATTGTTAATTCTTTTTGGCCTTTTCCCCCCAGCTGAAAAAATATTTAAAAAAGGGATTAAGAGACCATCTGTTACAACAGAATCAAAGAAAGATAACTTCATCGAGCCTTGGTCATCATGAATTCTTTCAAGTTAGATAACATCATCTGCACATAAGGGCACATCCTTCATGTCACTTCAGTGAAATTATCTCAGGAGGTAATGAAGCCCATTCAATGAAAGACTGGCATCTGCAGCTGCACCATATGCCTATGTTTGTCCAACTGAATTAAGTCATAAACCCCAAACAGAAGTATTTAGATCCTCAACCCTTAGGTGCCAACTTAATATATAATTTATAGGTTTAAAGGTAAACATCCAGTTCAGTTTTAAATGCTTTGTCATATCCAGGCTGGCCTTCAGTTGCCTCTGCAGAAAGGTATAGGTCTTCAGTACCATATCAATCAGCGTTGGTTGTCTTAGCATCTCGGGGAGTCAGACCTGACACTAGATGTCAATGTTCAGGCAGCTAAATCCACCTCCTAAGATTGAATTATTCCTACAGAAGTTTAAGTTTCTATGTTGTTTATTGTCTATATAAGTTCTTATATGTGAGCTGAGTTGACCTGTATATTTTCCACTCCTGTTAATGAACATCCGGAGCTAAATTGAGCTACACAAGTGTACCATTATTCGAGCTGGCATAGGTCAACATCCCAGGTGATAATTTATTGGGGGTACTCTGTGAATCCAGTGCTATATCTGGAAGATGCCTCAGATACCTCAGGGACACTAGATGGTTACAATACAATCCCACCCCTGTCTTGCAAACACTTAAATTTATGTAAAGTGAGTCTCACCCAAACAACTGTGTGGTAAGTCCTGCCTATAAATACCTTGCAACATCTGGACTTAAGTGACATAGCTTAACTTCAACATAAACATCTGTCACAGAGCAGGGAATTACATTTAAATATCATAGCTAATACTGAAAGTGTTGGATTAGATTTTTTCCCAAGCTACTCCCTCATTGCTGATTCCTTTCTGATATAATACCCTATTCACTATCAGGCACAGAGGACAGAGATCAGTTTTTTGTAAATTAAGCCTTGTCTTGACCAGTTGTTTAAATGCATACAAGTTTAAATGGTAAAGTTGCCAAGCTTAAACCCATCCTCCTAAATCTATTTGACTCCCTTTTTCACTGGACCTTGCAAAATATTAATAAACCAATTCTTCTTTTGTTTGAAGAATTAATTCTCCAGAATTTTCAAAAGTGGCCTGAAAGGAGTCCTACTTTCTCTTTTTTCCTGTTTATTCTACATTCAGATTAAGTCATTAGCTGTGGCTAATTCTACTTTAAGGATATAATACCAGATGAAAAACTGGGGTACTATTATGCTATTTTGTGCTATCTATGCCATCTTATTCAGCCATATGATGATGTGAAATATGGATTTTCCCCCCTATTACATTAACAGATTCTTACATCTTCTATTTTCTTTTCTGATTTGCGTCAGTAAGTAAACAACTGCCATCCTCAAATAAGCTATTTAAAGTGCTTTTACCAAGAAAGTTTGAAGCTTGTTCTTCTCAGCAATAAACATGAACTACATATGGTTGAAAAAAAAATGTATATTCTTTTGACAACTACCTGATAAAAATAGCCTTTTCTCTTAAATTGTACAGGCAGACAATACTGTGAAATTGCAGGTTATGAAAGGCTGAACACTTGGGCTTTCTTACAGAGCTTGCAAACATTAAAAAAAAAAAAAAAAGGTAGTTTTTTTTTCCAAAATCATGCAAAGATTTCTTTGTGTATATTCTATATGAAAGCTGTGAAGATGCTCTTTTTGACTGAACATGCTCAGTGTTCTCCAAACTATTTGGCTCCATACTACCTTTTCATAGTATAGTTACTTTTAGGTTACTGTGCTTGTTTTTGTGGAGTACATGATACCATGAGATCAGTTAAAAGTGCGAAACCCCTCCTCTGCATCTTCCTTGTGTGGGGTGTGGGAGGAGGAGCTCTGGTTCCTAGAAGAAATTGAATTACAGAATCACAGCACCACAGAATGCTAGAGATCGGAAGGGAGCTTTGGAGATCCTTTGGTTCACTGCCCCTGCCAAAGCAGGTTCACCTAGAGCAAGTTGGACAGAAATGCATCCAGGCGGATGCATCTTATATTTTTTTTTTTTTTTTAAACTCATTTCATTCTTATGCATTAGCATTTTCTGAAGAGCATAGGAATCCTCTTGGAAAATTTGCAACTTGCTCTAATCAAATACTTGTAACTAGAACAACAACCTGAAGGATTTCTGAGCTCTTGAATCACAGCCCTGCTCCTGCTCAAAGGCAAACCTCAAACACTATTTAAAATCTAATGATAGCTATTCAAAATTCAAATATCTAGTCTCATCTATTTGATAAGATTCCTTTTACAGTCAGTGGAGAGAGAAAGTTACTTCTAGCTACCTCTGGAAGGCAATTTTTTGCAGATATCTTAAACAACTATTTTAAGATGGGATGAATCAGTCTCAGTAAGCATCTGTCTCTCTTCACAGATGATTGAGGGTACCTAGGAGCCTAATTTCGACTAGTCACCTAAGTTTTGGATAGCTAAAGACAGCAAAATTCTTCCCAACATATTTGTCTATTATTTCTTTTCTACCTCCCTCTGTTTTTACCAGGTCTTATTAGAGGCTGTATTAAATGTAACTGCCAACACAGGGTTATGCCTAAAATCCCCACTATTGTTGACAGTTGCATTACGCTGTATTTCATAGGAATTGTGATTTAATTACTCAGGTAAATGGATAGCTTATTTTTTGATCGTCTGCTAAAAATTTCATACAACAGCCTTGCCTAAAATATCACCATACTTCCACAAATCTTCCACTACTGTTTCACTGCAGAGTGCATTGAAATGTCCCTCCAATTCAGACTTTCTGAAAGCTCCATCTTAGATTACAGTCCTCATTTAGCAGTTCCCATTTCTTCTGAATCATTAATGTAATTGGGTAGCGATGAACGCCTAATGAGTGATTTTTAAGAATTTCCTATGTATATCTTGCTGCTAATTTTGCATCTGTCATATATATAGCTATCCAGTGTACAAGAAGAGACTGTGTAGCAAAGTGAGAAATGCAGAGCTCTCACAAAAATGACCAAATTATAGGTGTTGATTGACTAAGGTTTCTTCTCATTATTTCTGTTTTTTCCTTCTGAGCTGTATTCTTCAGTAGAAAATGCTTTGTTTTTCAAACAAAACATACCATGATTATTAAAATACTCTGTGAGTAATACAGAAACCTCTACAATTTTCCAGACATATATTACAAAAGATATGGCAAACAAATTAATAGGATGTGACTCAATTTAACTGGTTATGCAGAAATGTAGGTCTTTCTTGTATCCTTACTCAGCTAATCCATAGCTTGTAGCAGAATGAAGACAGAATTTAGAGGAACAAAGATATTATTTATTTGATATAATATAGGTTTGTTTTTTATCCAACAGAAGTAGTTTCCATCCATTCATAGTAAAGAAATTGAGATCTAGTTTTTAATTAATGATCTAAACTCAAAGGATGTGCACAAAATATGTTATGTGAATCATATCCCACAAACATTTATTTTCATTGACTGTCCAAGTACCCAGTAGTGAGAGTTCTACTCTTCTTAATCAGGGAGAAGGCTGCATAGTCAAATAGCAGAGATGGAATTGTGGTTTAGCCTAGAGGAAATAAAACCAAAACAAAAGCTGATAAGAGTCAGCTGTTCTATGTGAAAGGTTGGGAACGAAACGCAAGGACTCTTAGTATCCTTTCCTTCACAGGATAGCCATGGGGCTGGACTCTTCCTGGCCCTGTTAGGCATCATAGCTTGTTTATCTTTCATCTCTCTTAAATGTAAGTCATATTAACACTGACACTTCATAAGACATGCAATAATTGCTGGAGGTGACTTGAAAGTTAAACTTATATTCACATTTTAAGAAAAGGGACAGCATTGAAGAGACTCCCATGGTAAAGTGCAGCCGACATGCAGAGAATCTGTACCACTGCAGTTCCCCAGGCAACCCTAGATGAACACCAGACTCTCCAAAAAGGTAGAAGAGGCAACCAACCAATTCTTTCCACAGTTACCACAATGTGCGAGGTTTAGAGCAAGGTTGTGTTGCTCTTAGTTAAGATTAATTTAAAAACTAGTTTTGGCTTTTCTACTTAGAGAAGGACACATTGCCTGAAAGCATGTCCTGTCCTAATTCTTCTCTGTCTTTCACTGTAAACTGATTGCAAAAAACTGTGTTCTGTTTTGCTTCATAAGAGTGGGTAAGAGAATGATGTTTATAATGAGCTTTTAGCATGTTGCTTCCCACAGCTTCATTTGAGTTTATCACTGCCTTGTTTCCTGTCGGACATGAGTCATTCCAGCAAGTCATTGAGCAAATCATCCCGGATTCCTTTACAAACATCAGTTAAATGTTGTCTTGCCATCAGAATCTACTGCAAAGAGTGTCCACTAAGAAACAAACTCTTATACAGACATGACAACTCCAACAAGTTCAAGTATTTAGCAATTTACTTCTATAAGAGTTGTGTAAAGTGCTCCAAGGCATCCATGACCTTGTGAATCCAAACCTTATCAGGGGATTTCTTTAAGTATACTGTCAATATCACATGGTAGCTTCTCAAAAACAAACCTGTTTATGGCAGATCATTGTATTTGCCAAAAAATATACCCTTCAATAGAATCCTGAGCCCTGAAAGCAGCTGAAAAGCATGTATCACTGGAGGTGTGAAACTGAGTTTGTGCAGCTGTCAAAGATGCTGGCATGGGTGAATGTCAGGTAGTTTTCAAGGTTTCTTTGGACAAATACATCATGTCTTCAAATCACCTGAAGTTCTGAAGCTTACAATGCCAGTTGCTGGTATTTTGGACTGGGGTCTTCCACATAAACAAAAATTCTTTTACTGAAAACACCTTTCTTTTCCTGTTGATTAATAACAGCCTCGTGAGTCTCCTGTTAGGTAATTCTGGGTTTAGAGCCTCCCATAGTGACTTAAGACAATCTATGCCCCTTCCTCCTTAAAATGGGAATAAGCTACACATACATCAACAGAAACTATGTTGTGTCATGTCAGGATTGTGATGCTGGTAACTCCACGTACCATGACAGCTGCATGGTACAACTCCTGAACTTACTACCCTCAGCCAGCCAAGGACTTGTGTAGTGATGCAGTGGGCATGATTACTGTTCACAATGAGACCTGTATCAGATTCATACCATGTTTTTTTTTGGCAGGGAGGATATTTAGCACATAGATTTTGGGTACTTCAAGTTTATAGTGTAGTCAACAAAGACAGACGGGATCTCCAGAGCATGATTCAAAGCTGGAGTTAATTTCAGCTATTTCAGTTTTCTTAGGGGAAAAAAATTATTCCTGTCTCTCTTGATTGTAGAAGATACCCAGGAATATTGTTTGAGGTAAAGTTGGCCCTTGAGAATCTCCTCCCCTTTCCTCTTACACTGACAAGCAAGAAATGAAGATCCTCAAGGAATATGATGCAAATAATCTTACAATGCCCTTCCTAAAATTACTCTCCCACTCTTTTGTCCATCTAGCCTGAGTCAACTGGTAATAATCATCTTCAGGTGATTAGCCATGACTGGAATTAATGACAAAACTCAAAATTGATATGGAGACCCTCACTTCCCAGAACTTTTGCCAGCTCTTTTCTTTCTGGTTAGAGGAATTGTTTTTTTTTTCTGATAGTATTTCTGTCACTGTTTTGGAGATGGGAGTTTGGTTAATAGCAAGGTTTCCCTGTACAATGAGAAAGGGTGAGTGAGCAATCCCTGATACCCTAATTAATGGCCGTGGCTGATGGTTTTTTAATATCTATCCAGGGTCTTTTATTGTGGGGTAGTTTTCATGTCTGTGTATGTGTGTGTGTGTGTACACACCATGGATGAAATAAAGGTTTAGAGGTCCCTAAGTTGGGGGAAAACAAGATAGTGCCAGAAACACATATATGATGACTCTGACACCAAAGCACAGTACTCAAGATGATTAGCTCCACAGAGAAATGGGGTTAATTAGACCAGACACAACATCACATCAGTTAAGTTTTACAGTTTGGGTAGCTGAGCTAATAACTCCAAATATCAGTGTAATAAGACATTCAGTATGGATAACACCTTCTGCTGCACTCCATCAATATGGCACATATGCACAAGGTTATCCCCTTACTTATGAAATCAATGAGTAATTTACGTAACCGATTTCAGAGCAGACCCAACAGTCTAGCTAGTCAGGAAACCAAATAAAACAGAATGCGCTGGTAATATTAATTCATGGGAGTTCGGAGCTAACTGAAAGATTTTTGTAGCTGATTATCACACAAAATGATAATTAAAAGAACTAGCAATCAACACCATAAAATTTTATGCATTAATAACTTTTTAAAACACTAAAAGGAAAGGAACTAAATAATGAACTGTGTTTACCCTTTTATGCCCAGTATCTAAGTAGCTATAGAAGACAATTTGTGATTTTGGCACCCTTACAATTTGGAAAAGAATGTGAAAGTAAGACACTAAGAGGAAACCAAAGCTAGAGAAATCAGAACTGAGAACAAATTGTCAAGGAGGATGACAGGGGTTGTTAGTAAAATCTTCATTATGAGCATCTTTGAATCAAGATCAGTTTGAGATAAATTACTGGATGGGAAAAATGAGTCACTGGATGTGTGCTGTTACAGAGCCTGGCTTGGAGGAGCAGCATGTCTGCTTGAGGCTCACAAAGTAGAGAGAGTAGTGGCAGCTGGTTGGAATCACGAGTCTTGACATAAGCTGAAGCAGACAGTACTTGGGTGTCTAGAGAAAGGATGCTCCTGTTTTGCACTGAATTATCAGGAGAAGAAATTTTCCCTCCTGTGCTTGCAAGAATTGTTACTTTCAGTTTTAAGGCTATGCACCTGAGACAGGCAAAGAAAATTTGACTTACAATGTACCAGCTGAAGGTTCAAATTAATAACCTAATTAAAATTATTATACTCATGAACTGAGCAATGGTTACTGATCAGATGCACTCTGTCAGCCACATGGCACATGTAATGAACTGTATCATAACTTAAACTTGCTGAAATAATTTTAAGCTGTTTCTTTACTTAGCACTTACGAAAAGGCCAAACATCCATATAAAAGAGTTCCGTTATCATGCATTAATGTCTCCTACAGACTTAAGTTGTGCATATAAGCCATTGCAACAACTCCACTGACTTGCCAATTTATGATAATGAGAACCTGAAACTGAATTCTTAAGAAAAAAATTACTCTTTTGCTCTTTAACAGTTTGGCTTATAATGGATATCTCTGCATAGTATAGTATTCACAGCTTCATGGCTGATCAACACAGGGGAATTTTGCCTCTTCCTATAAGGTACAGATGCATAAGAGAGAATAGCTGGCATGCACTCAGTCACATATCTTTCCTTGAAACACCATGTTCTGCTTTGCAGCTCTGTCGGTCCCAAGTATTCTCCTTTTGAATGAATCATGCTAAAAATTAACTGAAACATCTCAAAAAAGAAATGAATTCACAACTTAGTACATCGTAATGATAATTTTCAGTGATGTAGATTTATCTCTACAAACTAGATGTGCTGTCAGCCCTAATGTAACATTTAACAATAATGCAGGGAAATATAAAAACATAATGGGTCAAATCCCCACAGGATAAAATGAATTCAATGCCACTGATTCCAGTGGAGAAATGGTGGTTCATACTGGTTGAGGAGCTGCTGTTTTTCACAGGGCTAATTTTAATGATTAGTAAGATACCAGACTGGTATTTGTTGATGTTTGAAGTGATCAGTGCCTGATATTCCCACATTATTATTTAATTCCAGTATCAACAGGATTATCACTTAATTTGGATGAGTGTGTGTGAATAAAAAGGATGCCTTGCAGAGCCTACTTACGTTAATCCTATCAGCTGACAGCCAAGAATTGACTGAGCTATTTGTCACCCACTATGAAGTTGGAATTATTGAGGAAATGAAATCTCTCTCACGCTTTCTTTGCCTGACTGTTTGGGATGTGCTGCATTATTACAGTCAGCTCTTTTGTCCTCCACTGGAATTAAACCGCATCGCAGAAAAGATAATTAACAGCACACAATGAGTAGGGTTAGGGAAGGATGAAGGAAGGTCTGTAGGAAAGGACAGACAGTGTGCCATCTTCCCTGTCAAGTGCACAGAATACACAGTCAGGAGTCATTTCAACTTGCTTTCACTGCTTAAAGAAGAAAAGCTTGTTTGGGCAGCAAGGCATGGTAAAAGAGATGGTTTATATGAAGGTTTAGAAGGTGTTGCTGCAGCTTTATCAAATTGGCTTTAAATGCTGAAGGAATATTCTCAGGACTTGTTGAGTCCTCCAGCTCCTTGTCCTACCTCTTTTGTAAGAAATAATAAAGATGCTGTTACTTTGTATGTTGACAAAGAGGTGCTAAATACTAGTCTTCATTGGTTTTGGCCCTCAAACCTGAAAATCCATCAGCCAGACATAAAAGTGAGCACAATCATTCCTTCTGAGGAGTGCAAAGTGTCTTTTAGAGTGTCAAAATATTTCACACTGCTTCCCTCAATCTCACTGTTTTTATGTCACCTTGCAGTGCAAGACTTTATGCACTACTGTACTTTGATCAACCCCAAGTGGAAGTTTGGTGACCAGCATCTAACATTGGCTCCTGCAACTTTCTCTTCCAAAGCAAAAGCAGGAGCTCTCTTCGTGCCAGTAGAATGAGGGCTGTAGCAGTCAGAAACCATGGGGTGGATGATGGAGCAATGAATGCTTCACAGCAGGTTACACTAAATCTTTCTACGAGTGCCTTGTGGATAGGAAATAGCGAATATGAAATATTAAAGCATACAGAGTATGGAAAGGGGTATTCAGGAGGAAAGGTGCTATTCCTGTCAACTACTGTTCACTCTGCTATGCATCCTGCTTATACCCCAGGTTTCACAGAGACAATTAGGACAAAGAAATCCACACAGAATACTGCCACTAATTACTGCTGAACAGATCTGTAGTAACAGCTATAGGAAAAAATAAGGGAAAAGAAAACCACAAGAAAAACCCACACAACGTTTTCTACTTTTATCACTTCATTACGTAATATCTCTGAGTCTTAAGTCTGAAGCATCTTCCTGAAATATACTCCAAGATCTCTCTTTTTCCCCCCCTTCTCTTTAACCATCTGTCTTTCCTGCAATGAGAAGTCTAAAAAACATAATGATTTTTGACACTGTGTTTCAAGTTTAAGGGTTGTTTGCTCCTCTTTATGCTGAAGAGCAGTTCAAAGGAGAGGGATCTGCAGTGATCACATGAACAAGAAAGAAAGAAAACATAATTTGCACTCATCAAGATTTTCAACACCTAGCAAAGAGAGACAAAAGCCAGAGTAACCCATCAGAAACCATGGAAAATATTGAACTTGGGTGTTTCTAATGGGATTTGATTCCAGAATATAGCTATAGGTGAACTTTATATAAGCTGCAAGCTGTTCAAAGTGAGTTCTGCACAATTAATTCTTTGCCAGCCAGCCTTCATATCTGTAGAAATCCAGTGAAACTGCAATTTTGTCCTAAAAAGAAGTGCAGATTCCTTTGGATAACAAAACTGCTGTTCGCTGGAAGAGCAATAACTTATAGAATGATTTGCATAGTACTCAGAGATAGAGGAAATTCCGACTTGGCAAACTGTTTTCTGATTCACTTTCATTGTGTGTTTGATCACTATGTCCATTCCCATAACCCCATAAAAACTTTCATTAAAAGAGAATAATGCTAGTGAACAGCAAGACAACACAAGAGTACCTGCATTTAAAGGGTAGAAATATTACATCAAAATAAAAAATGATTTTTCCATGTGTAGAGGTATAACTTCACAGTCTAACCCCATGATTATATATCTCACGTAAAGTGAGATATCTACATTGTTGATTAATAAATCTCAGCTGTAGCAGATCTGTAACTGAAACTCTTGCTATGGGCAATACACAGAAAAAGCCTATTCAGCATATGATTCCTTTGAGTTGTTTCAGACACTTATTTCAACATGAGATTAATCATACCCAGGAAACCCTTCCTTCTTTCCAGTGATTTTGAAAGAGTTGAGAGAAACAACTAAGGTGCAGACATCTACACTGCATTTATGTTCAGATAAATCTTATCCTTTCAGACAATTCTTAGTCCTTTTCAGTCAATTCTTAGTTCTCTAAAAGCAGTTGATACTCTGTGTCATAACAACATTCTTATAATAATGATTATTCTGATAATAATGAAAATTTAAATGAATGAATTATGAAATACCTAATAACTTTCCATAAGCCTATGCATAAGTTCCCTTAAGGGCTTAGTGGAGTCATACTTTTTGCTAAAGTCAAAATGTGTATTATTGTCACTATTTCTTGGAATCCCTTTCTATATATCTTAAGACATTTTGTGTTATTGTAGTCTTTGTGTCAAAGGAAACTTGTATAGCTTTTTTTCCCCCTCCAATGTAACTCGGGGTTGGGGGGAGTTTATCATGCTGACTTACCCTTGTATAACTGGAAGTAGAATTAGGTCCACAGCAGGTGAGGCATCTAAGGCATAAGATGTTAAATTGAATTGGAAGAACACAGTAATATTTTAAACTCTGTCTTCTCTGGTTGGAAAGAGGTCAACATAAACTAGATGATGTGAATACTGCTGAGAATGGTGGATCCACACTGCTTGAAAGCACGTGTAATTCTTACACCGATTGTGAACTTCCCTTAAAAGCACAGTTTTTTGTACAAATAACAGGCCTTCCTGCTTGGCACCTGAATGATTCTTTGTTTCCAGCAGAGAAACTGTGGGTTTATGGCCTGAGAATGACAATAGGAATGTGATTATTGCTAGGGTCACAGCTGGAGATGATGATTACTTTTTTCTTTGTCAAAAGGAAATGCTACAGGCAGCTAAACGTGCTTTCAGGCTGATTTAAGGAATATTCCTGGAAAAAAGTCCTCTCTCTCTGTTTCAGTTTTCCTTTCTCAGATCTAGATTTACTTTAGCACTGGAAGGCTGGAGGTCCATAATAATTTTGCTCTGACAGGAAATCATGCAAAATTTACATTATTTGCTTTATTAAGGAGACTGGGGAGAAATCAGAGTTAAGGATTCTCAGGATTAGGGATTCTCATTACTCTGCAAATTTACCCCAGTGCCTATATATATATATATATATCAAAGAGAAGTCAAAGGGTCTGTGCTGCATATCACAGCTTTTCTCTCAGTAGGCGGCAAATTCTAGAAAGTTCTGGAAAGGTCTGCTGGCACTGAGCTCCACTGCTAACTCATGTAAAGCCATCTTGGCATGGTGTTGACATGCTCTAAAAGCCCAGTCCTAACCTTACTACAATAAAGGAGTTGAAGGTGCCCTAAAGAAGACGTTCCAATACAGAAATACTGTGGCAGCAGTTCCTCTTTGCAAATCAAGTCCAAAGGATAACATTTTTAACCTTTCAGAGATGCTGCCTTCCAACCTCAGCAGTCAGCTCAGTCAGTAATAAGCACCAAATGGCTGGTATCAGTCAGCCTTCTAATAGACATGAATGCATGCCTAAACATCATCTTTTGTAATTAATACAGTCCACTCCTCCACTGTCCCACTGACTTTGGTAGCTGAGATGTAATCTGATTGAATTTCTGTAACATAATCTTGTTTAATTTTGCAGTACTTCCCCCCGCTAATATTAAAATCCTATTAATTTAGTTGTATACACTGTCAGATAAATGTGCATCTGTGGGTGGATTGTAAATATGGAAGAGCTGATGTATGAAGAAATGTTTTCAGTGGGCTGAAATTATGTAGGGCTGAAAAAATATCCAGAAACCTGAGTGTCTGATAAGCTGTGTCTCACTTCTCTCAGAGATGGAGTCACAATATTCATAAGACAAAGGCGACATTTGTTTTCCAAAAGTTATTTTGTTCAAAGTCTCATGAGGAAAAGGAAACATGAGGAAGTCTCGTGTTTCAGACTGAATCAGCTGGTGAACATTTGAATTGTAAGTATAGACCGGTGCCTGGCCAATTATAGAAATCTGCAATGATGGACATTTTCAGCTGAGTTTCTCCTTAATGTCAGAGGAGAGAAATTAGATTTTTTGGGGGGGAGCAGATCATCTTATTAGAAAAATAGACATTACAAATACATCAGAGGAACCATGCTTAAAAGAGTGAAATTTTCCCAATTGCAAAAGATTCAAAGATTTGTAGATATCTGCATTGTAGATGCTAATAGCTGATGAAATAAATTGCACCCAGAGAACACCCCATGGGTGATACAGGTGGATTTTGATGCCCAGTAGGACTCAAATGGCTTCTGGAGCTTCACCACTACAGAGACAGTTAGAAGCAGTTATGCCTTACCATTGATCACAGAGACAGGTATAGTTTGCAAGCCTTAGACATTATTGGAGAGCAAATCCACCTGCAATGTCCTAGAATAAACCCAATTAGAACCTCAATTTCTTACAACAGTGAGGTTCTTTATGGAATTAATGGTTCCTAGGTGCTTATAGAGGAGATTCATAACTAAATACCTGTGAGAACTAGACAGTTAAGTGGAAAGACCCCTATTATGATATGCAATCATAACCTGGTATTTATATGTCAGTATCATATAGATATTCCAATCCAAATGGAAAACATAATTTTAATTATTATAGAAACATACAGTGAAAGACAGCTCTTGTTTTAGCACTAGAATATCTGAAATGAGATGACAAGATAAAGGATGTCAGAGATGAAGCGAGCAGCCTTATATTATGAAGCAGGTTAGGGACAAAACCAGCACAGACTTCAGATTTCTGGTGTTTTCCTCTTCCATGAAGTCATATTGCCTTCCTACTCTGTATATGCTTTAAGTAAATAAAGGCCAGCTATGGATAATGAACTTCATTATTCTAATTAAAAACAGAACCTGCTCCCCCTGCCTTCCACTTGAGGAAATGCCTGGACTATAGTCCCATGAAATTGAATGTATTGAAATAGTGTGGTATATGTGGTATTAAACTGATTAACCAAGAGACAGAGGGAGAGAGACACACAGCGGTTAGGAATGCTGCACTGTGTAAAATCTTTAAATCTCATTTTATACACAAGTTATCTCAGGTTCTGAAACTTGCTGATCCTTTGAAAGTCAACAGGATAAGGACAGTTCAGCCTTGAGACTGTATGCAATGTAAACACAGGTATAGAAATGATCTGATCATTAGTCCATACACAATGTCTTAGTTATTGCTGTCTCAAGGCTAGGCAAAAGACAATAAGGACTAACAGGGTTTTTTTGTTTGGTTGGTTGGTTTTTTGTTTGGTTTTTGTTTTTTTTTTTTTTTTTCTGGTTATAAAAGACTGGTTAAAATGGTTGGTAACTCCTCACTTTTGCCCCCTATAAGTGTGCTTTGACTGAAATCACTTACTTTGTGTTAATCAGTTTTCTCTGGGTTATTATAATCAAGAAAGAATCCAGAACAAAAAAACCCAAAACCCTACTGATTAAGTACATGAGTAAGAGATGTTGCCTATACTGCCCGATTTTCAATGAGTGTTTTGTCTTAGACAGGATCCTTAAAATTGAAACAGCCAATAATTCCCTGAACTAAAAGCACTCAGCTGTTTTCTGTACTACTGCACTGAACAGTAAGCATAAATGCAGCTGTTAAATCAGTTGCATATCAGCCTGACAGGCCTAAGTATAGCTACTTCTGCTTGTCTAGCCATTAATGTCAAGTAAAAGTAGGTGACAGTAATTGGTGTTGTTGGAAAATGAGTTCTCCTGAGAAGAGACAAGTTCTGTGAACGCAGAGAAATGCATCGTAGTGTGGATTGAGAGCTTGCTGTGCCAAGACGGAATTCCAAATTCAGAGCTAGGGATTTAAATTATGTAGCTAATGAAATTTGAGGGATCTCTTTAAAATATTCCACTAGAGTCATCCCCAGATCTTGTCTGGAAGGCAAAGAATTGGGCCTGGTAGTAAGCCCATTATGTCTATGGGTGGCGTTCCATATTTCCTGATTATGTGATTTTATCTGGAATTAAGACTCAGTAAAAGGAAACCATCATTAAAAATGTTCCAGAAATAACTTCTGCTGAACTTAATGACATAATTTTAAAGTTCTGAGTCATATTCATTACCTCTCACCTCTGTCTCTGTAGATGAAAGTCAATTTGCAGAGTAAGACATCAATATGTGGGCATCCTCATTCAGGTCTGTAAGAAAGCCAGGCTGTTGTGTTTCTATTATAGTCAACGGAGAGCTACTCTTTGCTGTCTGTGGAATTCAGACAGTGATTCAACTCATCATAAATAGATGTATTGAGGTGAGCACAGGGTGTTCTCACAAGGGACTTGATTCTGTTATCCTCAGTCCTCCAGTGGCATTCGAGATGCTTGGAGGTATAAAGATATCCATGTAGGGCTAACAGATGACACAAGGTTTAAGAGTGATCCATGCATTTCTGGAGAGAAGATGGATGCCAGACAGTACTCACAGATGACAATGGAGAAATAGATACTATATGGTGTATATATAGTATCATAGTTCCTACTATATATAGTATATCTATACAATGTACTGTAGAAAAATGAACTGAGTCCTCAATACCCAGCTCGTGCGTGTCTGCCTTCATATAGATATCCAGCAAGTTATTCAGCTGCCTATGGATGACTGCACAGTTGTACAACCTCTCTGAGGTGCTCTCGAATACGATGCCATGTCTGCCAGACTATGCTGCTGTCCCTCAGCTGCAGGGAATCTCAACAGGCAGTAGATGCCAATGGTCTGGAGGTAAGACTGCGTTGTAGGAAAGTGAGAAAAATAAGTATGTCACTGGGATCTTGTTCTGGGGATCCTGGGGTTCCAACTGGGAAATGGGAGTCTGGGGGAGTGCAAGTGGTAAAGACGTGGCTAAACAGGGCCATGGGCTATATGCTTGGAAGGGAAGACAGCTGATCTGCTTTTTCAGAATAATTGAGGGCTGTTCTTCAAAATTTTTGGGGGGGAGGATGTGTGGCCTGCCCTTGTCCTCTGAAAAATAAAAGGTCCATAGAGTATAAATTAGGGCATAACAGGTGAACAGTTTTATAGTTCTAGTCCATCTCCTTTGCTTCTTTCAAGGCTGAAGATACGTAACCTAGCAGTGGCTGTACAGTTTGGCAATATTTTAAAGGCACAAAAAAACCAAGGAAGAGAATAATTTGCTGCATTTATTGCTGATAAAACTCACAGTAGGAGACAGAGAATTTTAGATTTGCTCTGAGAATAGAACAAAAATCTAAGGATGATGGGTCTGGTAGGTGGAAGTTTGTGGAGATCACATGCCATTACATGGGACATACCATGAAATCGGGAAGAGCTGCAGAGATGTAGTCTTGCTCAGGTAGTATGTCTCACAGCGGGAGCCTCAAATTTGTGCTACAGTTCACCATTTGGTAAGAGGAGGACAGGAGCATGAAAAGCAAAAATCTGAGCAAGAAATCATGGGACTTTGCTATAAATATATAGGATGCCAGAGAAACAGTGAGGACTTCTGTTAGAGTGGGTTATATTTAAAATCATTCTTTATTTGGAAAGATTTTAAGGTCATTATGTTCATAACAAATTCACAGACAGTGATGTTAAATAGAAATTAACTGATAATTAGTGAAAGAAGACATCACTGATATGCTCTGAAATATATGGAAATTAATATATTAATGAGAAGGTATGGGTTAAAAAGGTACTGTTTGAGGAATGTTTCTGTAGGATTTTTTTGAGAAGACAACTTTCAAATCTGTTGTTTAAATTTCCTGTCAGGCCAAGGAAGGTAATATAAAAAAGGAGACAAACTTCTAAACAATTTTTAAATTTTCTTTCTTAAAATAATTTGACTTCTATTCATAAAGACTGTGACTGCTACTTCTTGATTTCTGCCAAAATAAGCCTGTGGCTCTGTGCAATAATTTTAGTTTGACTGCTGAGAGTTGGGGGCGGAAGCAATAACATATGTTAAATGAGACTTCTCTAATTTTAAACTAATCATACATTGAATATATTTGATAGGACTGATTGAAGTGGGATATTACTTGAGCTTTATTAATATGCTCTATTAACAAAAAATACCACTTCTATCCAATGTACTGCTAATCAAGATAGATTTTAAAACAGTGTGCAAGCATGTACAGATGGATACAGATGGTGAATGAAGCAATTCTAAATGCATCGATCATTTGCTTCAAGTGTATTTCATACACAAGAAAATACATATTGCTGAGAATGTCGTGCTTTGTTATTACCATAATTATGTACAAAACTGTCACATTTCCAGTACTTCTCCTGGTATGCAAAGACTGTCAATCAGGCAGCACTGTTTCCTGTGTCATTTAGGATTGTTATGAAATTCTCCATCTGGACCAAATGGAGGAAAAAGTCAAACAGGAAAAAAAAATTATGACATGTCTGTGCTTCCCCAAGTGTTTCCCTTATATCTTGGAGTGGAACAGAAAAACAAAGAGTAAAATATCTACATATGATATAAGGAAGACATGACAATAAATCTACACTCAGAAACGCAATGAGAGTATGACAATTAATAGTGAAACTCAGTAGGTGGCTTGTATTCATGTGTAAATTCCACATATTTTTAAGACAAGGCAAACATCATAGCTAATAGCAGTAGTATTAGTATAGGTATTTAAGAGCATAGTATTGCTGATGATTTTTCCATCCTTCACCTCATATTCCAGGGTGGGAAGAACATTCTGATGTGACGTATTCAATACAGAATCCACTTGTTATTGGGGTTCTGCTACAGCTACCCTGAAGAATTTCTAAGAGAGATGATAGTAGAAACGTACCTCCACATCAGAATACAAGCAACAGCTTGTACTGTTCTTCCAGACACGGTTATTCAGCGTTTACACTGCTTCTTGTATTTGGGATAAATACTGCATCCCAAAGGAGACAATGGCTAGCTCAGCCTTACAACACAAATGAATTCTACTCTTTACAGGGAGATACACAATGGGTATTAGTAATTCAGGAAGAGTTGATGCTTCTAACATCTCCAGCACCTGGAATGGATGTATCATCCTGAAGGGAATCTTCATCAGAACATACTGCTCTCTGAGGATAAGAGAAGCCTGTATCTCAGAAGCACTACTTGACCTTTATTTCATACTGCTGTTTACTTACAAGAAGCTTAGCTCAGGAACTACAGACTCCTCAGTGTCAGAGCAAAAGGTTAAAGTGGAAGAAAGGACCTAAAACTCTGGCTGTGGAATAGAATATATAAACTGAGAAGGAAACAGATGTATTTAGATGTTGAGGCAAAGACAAGAAAAATATATTAGACTTGAAAGAGATACAGAATTTGATTGGAAAATATAGTATAGTGAAAGCAACACTAAAATAACAAATTTCAGAATCAAACAAAATACATCCATACCAGTATTACAGCTGAATTGTGGAGTAGTTTGGAGTATGGATGTTTGCTTTTGCTTGAAGTTTATCCACAGTTGTTAATCTCTGAGTTCAGCTGTTTGTCAGCTTGAAAATACTTTACCTACTGAGTCTACTAGGGAGAGTTTGAAGGCATATGTACTTTGCTAATGGCTTGTGTTAGATCTGGACAACTTTTTGATCGCCTTTACTTTTCTGAAATGAAACTCAACACTGAATGAGAACCAAATCTCTCTCTCTCTTTCTAAGGTTTTTGGTATATAGCAGTGACTTTATTAATTAGCAGGTGGGTTTTTTTAGTTCTGAAACACAGCTTTAGGCTTACAGAACCTCCAGGGAGTTGGTATCTGAGACTCTTGACAGAATCATAAAGAACTAGCAAGGAAGAGAAGATGATGAAGCAACATATTGCAGTGAATTGCATTTATGGGAGGACAAATATATGTGTACTTCATATAAGAATGCCTGATGCACTGAAAGAAGAATGCAGGTTTCATCAAATACTTCAGCAAACTGCACCAGGCTCTTTTGTTTCAGGACTCACAAGTGATGTGAGTGTCCAAATTTGCCTCCAGAAATTCATTCTAGTTATTCTAGGAATTTTTAGATTAGGCAAGATACCAACATTCAAGATCATAATCTCCAAAAGACATGTTCCCAAATTTTTCATTTTCTCTAAGAAACAGGTTAAATTCAAGACTTCTTGCAGATAGGATTGAATGAAAAGACACATCCATGAGAACCATGCAGATTCTCTAACTGTATGTTTTTAAGGCTGCTGCACCAAAGCAGAAGGATCTTGAAGCAAAGCACATTTTTGTATGTTGAGTGACACACAAGAGGAGGGAGTGAGACATTCACCGGGCAAAAAATGTGTTCTGAAATCAGATAATCACAAGAAAGGCTTTGCTGTTGATATGGATTCACCCACTGAATCCATAATCAGAACTCAGGCACCTAGGCGAAGAGGTTAGGGTTACTTATATATTAATAAATAAAATGGACTAGGAATTGTTTTCTGTACCTCAGACCCATATCACCTGTGCCCATACTCCCAAATTCTCCAGACTGCCTAACAAGAAATCCCCAGAGGTAACAGGAATGTTTCTGAATTTGCCTGTTTATCTGAAATTTCTGAGAGAATGCTGAATGTCCTTAACAACTGATTAGCTGTTCTATCTTTGTAGCTGAACAGCACAGCTTGAGTTATTTTTCTCAGTGATACACAAAGCTTCTATGTATCAACGAGGTACACAAATATCAGGGAACTGTGCACAGCCATCTTCGAGTATGCGTCTTCATCAGGGCAACCACTTGAGATTCATTACTCCCCTGATAGCCTGGGAAAAACACTTGGCTGTTAAGAATTCTAAGTTCCATCATGCTGTACTACCCAATCGGAACATTAAGACTGGGATTCATCTTCCCTAACTTTAGATGCCCACAGCCTAGACTTTCCAACTTCAGTGTAGCCACCTGGGGTCCTATTATTCCCTTAGCAGAACAACCATTTCAAGTATGATGACTGGTACCATAAATATCATAGACTAGATCACCACTGACTGTAAATGCTTGTTCAGGTGAAAACGCGACACGGAGACATCTCCAGTGCAATATGGCTGCATTTCTAGTTATGGCATTATTATTAGCATAATTTTGACAACCTGTGCAAACTAGATCACTATTTTGCAGTCAACGACTATGCATGTGTCAATCTAAACATAACGAAAGTTCTTTCAAAGTCTACCCCTGATTAATTTCACAAAATGCCTTAGCAGACCATGTTCTATCTGTGAATCAGAGGTGAAGAGCCAAAGTTGGCAGTCTGATACTTTGAAGAGTTAACCACTGAAAAGTGTTCTTCTGGATTTCTAGATGTCATATGAGACAAATAGCTGTGCAGTTGTAGTTATAGTCAAAAAGCATGTTCCGCCTACGCCGATAAAGAGACCGGACAACTCTGCTCTGCTTTCATGCACTCCATGCATCATATGGAGCTTTCTTTCTTATCTGTTTTTCTATTGGTTTTCTCACAATTTATTCTGCTGCCTGACAGCATTTCATTTTTATCTTTAGTGAGCTAGAGGGGAGAATAAATAAGTTCTATATTTCTTTCTTTGGTTCAATTAATTTCCTGCATTTTTTTTTTCCCCATGCTCCAGTCTGTTATAGATTTTGCTCTTCCTGATTCAGCATCTGTAGCTAAAAAAGTAGTAATTTCCAGAAAGAGTGCTTTATTGTGGCAGGTTTTAATCTTCCAATAAGAGTTTTAGCCATAGGATCTTCATTTCTGGAAGACAAACAGATACATAACTGCAAAACTGTACTATTAATTCATCTTTGGAAGGCCTATTGAGAATAGTCAGTGAAACTCACTGGTTCTTTAACTGACAGGGAGAAAAATGAATAATGAATGCACAGAAATAAAGGAAGAGACTGCTTTTGCCACATTGGACAGAATCAAAGAGATCTGGGCTCAAATGTTCAAATGCCACAGTGTCTCTATGCTACACACAGTGATTTTTGAGCTGAAGCTTTCTGAAATCAGCAGCAGTTTGGACATCAAATTGGTGCTCAGGTAACTGCCACACTTATAAATCTGAGATAATCAATCTAATGAGCTGTTGCACAAATGTGTGTGTACACTCTCTTCCCTCTATTCCTGTTCCAGTTGCTTCAGATTCTGTGAGTTGTCCTGATGTTTTGTGATTGAACTGTTTCCAGACCAAAAGTGGATCCAAGCCATCCCACTGATTCATCCATCTTCACACTGACTGAAATCAGTCCACTCTTGTTTGTAAGGGGTTTCTTCTATTCCTCTCTTGCTGCACTGAATAGATAATACTGAGAGGATGTTAAAGGCTCTACATGTTTTATGCTTAGAGTTGGGTGCAATCCATTTTTAGACATCCATGAGAGATTTATTCTACTGGTGCAACATTTATTTGTGAGCACATTCATGTTAGAAATGATCAGACACTATTCATTGCTTAACTAGTACATTGTACTGTGCTATTCTGGTTGCAGTCAATTGTACTGATGTAGGCTTTCAGATTCATTGGAAAGTGAACTGGCCTGTTGAGAATTACCAATAACCCCCTTCTTCTTGATCTACTTTGTTGTTGTTGTTGTTGTCTTATTTTATTTGTAGTTCTTGGAATATGATCAAGATTCCTTCCTTGATTTAAAATGTGAATTCTTCTTATGAACTGTTTATTCTTGACTGATATTAATCTTCTGCAGTCCCTTTCATGTAGAGTCTGATAATCTAAAAACTGTAGGACTTTATGAAAAACAGCATCTATTTTCTTCCACTATGTAGCAAATACTGAAACTTGATTTCTCAGTCGAAGAGAAATATGTGTTGAGTCTAGATATAGTCCTATATCATTTCTGTTCCAGAAGTATTTAAACCACAGCCCATAGTTTCATCTGTGTGATCCCAGGCCCAGTTTGGTGCAGCACAGCTGTGGGATATTGGCTCAGTTTTGCTGGGAAAATAATTTTCAGCTTTAAGGGGGACCATGTGCTAGAGCCATGCAAGAAAAGTATAAATGGAGGCATCAGTTAAATTATTGAGGAAGTGATAAGTAGGTATTTGAGGACTGACAAGTATTGATATGAGAATATATTAAAACCCTTAGGAATAAAAAAACCCAGAGAACTGGAAGATGACAGGTCCTCAAGACAGAGAAGCAACCTGCACAAAGGAGCAAAGCAGGCATAGGCGCAGAGATGGTCTACATGTCATGTTTAGTGTCGTGCCCATATTAATCTTTCACTTAGTAACATATGGATCCTTGCTCTCCACAGTGTATGTCAGCCAATAAATATTTGCTGTGCACTTTTAACTTCTTGATGGTCTGCTTGCATGGTGTATTTGTTCATGGTAGAAATATGTAAATGAACTTAATCTACTGAACTAGGATTTGGGAGGATGATTGCAACATCATGCCAAGAATCAGTGTTATGTACATTGATTGAGTTGGAACAGTCAGAGCAAAGAATGAGATCTTTTGCTCTTCCCAATATCTCTACTGATCCTTCAGACCAAGTGCCTCTAAACTGGTGATTATACAGAGTTTGTTCCATGCTGAACCACTCTCACTTGTTAGCAGTCAAGCTGTGCTGGAGTACTACCAGATGACTTCTGCCGTAATCCTGCTGGTCTGTGCCAACTTAGGGAAATGTCCTTTTAACTTCAATTCAACGTTTTACACATTTGTTCGAAAGGGATTTACACAACTTCTCCCAGCCCATCAATTACGTGACTTTTTGTCAATGTTGTTGCACTGACTGCGTGGCTGTTATGGGAATATTTTACAAAACTTTCCAGAACCTCTGTCTGGAAGCAGCTTGATCACTGGTGAAGGGACACAGCAGCAGGTAAGATAGACTAACTGAAGAGGAAGGTCTGGCAGGACTGAAGTTCAAGCAACTTGGTACCTTTTCCTAAATGGAAAAAGACTTGTCCCATTCTGTCTAAAACTAGAACAAAACCAACCCCTTTGATATTCCACTTCATATATCAGTCTTACCACCACTTTAAAAAAAAAAAAAGAA
>NW_010227454.1:66291-91316 GCF_000690775.1 Eurypyga helias | reverse complement strand
AGGAATGCAATCAAGTGTTTTTCTCTTGCATGGAATTTCCTTTAAGTGAAAAGTTTGATTGGCACTTCATAATCTTCAATACCATGCAGCAACCCTGAAAATCTGTGCCCTTCTTTTAAAAACAAGAAGTTCATTTTGCAAAACAGCCCATGTTCTTCATGGATATGATGAGTCATGTGTGGTTCAAAGAAACTGATATTTTGCTTTCTGCTTTTGATCAAAAAGTCTTGCCGTGCTGTGGCTTTTTAGAGCACACCTGATAAAATCCATTATACATTCTTTCTGCTTCACTGGTAATAAAAAGCCTCTGACAATTCACAATAGCAAGGCCATCTGTCACTTTGAAAACCTGTATTTTTGGGGAAAGGAACTGAATCAACTTCTTTTAACCCAGTAAGGAAAAAAAAAAACCCAGAAAGTTCTTCCCATAATAAAACACAAAGCATATGAATAACATATAGGCATTCCATCATGCTTCTCCTCAGGAGATCCTAAAGAACAGTAGATACTCTCGATCATCCACAGTATTGCAACTAGGACACTGAAGTGCATGGAGGTGAAGTTACTGATGAGCATCAAGCAACAACCTTTGGACAGAGGCAGGGGAAGTCTGTGTCTCTTAAGGTCAGGTGATTGTGCCAGTAACAAGGGTTCACAACATTAAAAAGTAGTAAACTGATATAAGTGATTAAAACTTCTTTTGCTTTTCTGGAAGGAATGTGTGTGTCAAGTTTCTAGCTAGTATTCAACTCTCATTATTAAAACTAAAAAATGGGACTGAATCAGAGCTGAAACATCAAACACTCTCAAATTGCTGCCAACTTTCTAAACTTTGGTTCCTGTCCATTACAGGAAAGAAATATGGAAATGTAAAATGAACAAAAAAAAAAGGTCTTACTTCTCTCTGGGCTTCTCACTCACATCTCCCATTTGATTGGGTGTATCTGGTTAAATGCAAATGTAAAATTCTAAGACAATTGCTCTGTGAAGATCTATGAAGTTCTAACCATAAAACCGACAAAGTCTGAGGAGTAATTCAACTCACTCTGAAGTGCACATATAAGATCAAACCTCAACAGCGCTGACTCGAGGGGAGGTCAGCATGACAAGCTATCTGCAGCCATCCCCTATAGATGCCCAAAGATGGAAAGTATCCACTCTTTTATAAATTGAAATACAATGTTGATGTGGTATTGACCAGGATATCAATAAAAAAGTCCAGCTAAAGCTTTACCCAATGTTGATAGGCAATAAAAATGCCAGTGATAAATTACATTGCACATGAAACAAGATGAGAACATTACGTTGGAGTATACTGCCTTTATATGAATCAACAGAGTGGCTTCAATGGGAATGTGTGTTCAGTTCTGATAGTTGGAAGACAAAAATGTACTGTCAGAACTAGAGAAATTTCACAGAAAGGCCTTGAGATAAGGTAACGCACAGAAAATTTGTCATACGAAGAGTTTTAAAAGACTGGAATTGTTCAGCTCTATGAGAAGATTAGTATAATAATAAAAGACAAGCTCACTGTGGTTGTGTTCTCGCTCTGTCGCACATGTTCAGGGTAGCAGCTACTCATACCTGGGCATCTCTAATTGGCCAGATCTGACATTGTCACCCCCGGGTCCATTTGGACTTGATGAATAGACACAGAAAACTCTGGAGAGTCACTCATTCAACTTCTCAGAGGTATTTGAATAAGGGAGACAAACCATATTCTGATAAAACCTTTCTCTTCATTTATAATAAGTGTTAGAAAATTAAAATTTGGGTATCTGACTCTGAGGTGTTTGAGACTAAGGGAGATGAATACATTATTCTTTTAAAATTAAAATAATGACAAAATTGAAAGTGTTAAATGGATCTGCTTCTCTGATTGCAAAACTGAAATGTGGAACTTACTGCTGCCGGACATGAACAATACCATTAAAAGCTGAGTAAGATTCCAGGAAAAACATAATCATTAGATTGTTAAAAAGAATATTTGGATACAAACCAAATTATGAACTTATACAGAAAGGTTGTAAAAACCTCAGATTTAAAATGATTAAGCTAACCTTTAGCTTTTATTGCTCAAAAGAGATAATTTGTGTTACAAATTGTACCATCTGCTTAATAGGATGAATTTTACCCTTTTCTCCAGCCAATACTCACATGTAGAAAAAAGTTACCAGGTTATTTCTATTACCCATTTTGCACATTTTTATGCTGATAGAGAAGATGGAAGTTCCTATTTCTGACTAACATGGAATTTCCTATCCTAGCTGGAAATTATCCAGTCATATTGATCAAGAGCAATTTCCATAAACTTCACTACTTCTCTGCAAGATTTAATGACTGCACCCTGCCTAGTAATATTGTCTGTGTTTGATTTACTATGCATATTACTTTTAGAGCCTGTCTCAAAGAACCTCAATTGATTTCTTCATCAGATACACAGGTCTATCACCTTATATGACTGGTTTCCATGTGGTAGAACAGTGTGTGGCATCATCACCTTCAGTTTCAGTTGTGGTAAAATTCAGAGCATGATTTAAATACAATCTCTATAATCTTTCTCCCAACAGGTACATGCTTAATGACCTGTTTTATTAAAAGCTGAATTCCAGGAATTATAAATAGTAATGATGGTTTGAGGTTTGGGTGTTTTGATTTTTTGTTTTTAATAAATCTTACATCCATGATATTGGGTGGGTTTCTTTTTTGTCCTCCTGTACTTCATACCTAACAAGCTCTTCTGCTTAACAAATATATGTTTTTTCAAAAAGCATTTGTCTTCTTCCTGTTTCAGCAATTAGAAAAGATCATACATCACTGAGGACTAGGTCTCAGAAAGACTTTGTCTCCTGTTGCGGGCCCTGAAGGTTTTCTCATGCATCTCATGGTTGTAGTAAGGGTGGGTTATGAGTTTGTGCTGGTTTTACTTGGGATAGAGTTACATTTCTTCACAGTAGCTATGTTCTGGATTTGTTCTGAGAAGAATATTGATAGCACTAATGTTTTTAGTTGTTGTCAAGCAATGTTTATATCAAGCCAAGGACTTTTTCTGTTTCTGATACCTCACCTGTGTTCCTAGCTTCTTCTGTACAAGAAGCTGGGAAGGTAAACAGCCAGGACAGCTTACCCAAAGTGACCAAAGGCACATTTCATTCCATAAAATGCCATGCTCAGGATATAAGTTGGGGGTGGGCCAGGGGCCATGTTGGCTTTCTCGTTCACTTGCTCTCTCTCTTGGTCATGGTCTCACTTGTTGGGGTTTGTTCTGGCTCTGGTGCAACTTCTCTCTTGGGCTTGGTCTGGCTGTTGGGCTCTCAGACTCTGGCTCCAGCTACTCAGGACCTGGCTGGGCAGTGTTTGGCAGGTGGTGAGCAATTGTATAATTTGTTTTATCCTCTATTATTTTCATTATATATTATTAGTAGTAACATCAGTATTATTGGTATTGTTAATATTATTGGTATCACTATTTTATTCATTTACATTCAATTATTAAATTGTTCTTGTCTCAATCCATGATTTTCCTTGTCTTTTCCTCTGATTCTCCTCCTCCACCGGAGGAGAGGGAAGGTGGGTGAGCAGCTGTGTGGTTTGAGATTGCTGGCTGAGATTAAACCATGACATGGTGATACAACACTGCACTGGGCTTACCTGCCAGTTCCAGCCTGGCAGCACAAAAGCTCAGTGCCATACCACATTAATACTTCTGGTTGGAGAAAAAGCTTTTCCTCAGTCACATATACTGAGAAAGTGCATCTGTTTGCAGATTGTGGGTGACTCTACATCATGCTTTCAATGCCAGTGTGGTTTCTTAAGGAGCAGGTTGTGGTGCTGAATTCTATAACATAAATATGCCTTGACAGTACGTGCAGTGCCTAGCACAGCTGCAGATTTGACACCTTTGTTGTGCAACCACTTGTTGAACTAAAGATTTCAACCTAATACATATGAAATCCAGCACACTTCAGGTTAGACCAATGACCTCCTATTTAACACTTATGAGTACCTTACTGTCTCCAGATCACTTCAAGGAATGAAGCTGAACTCTGGAGTATCACATTGAGCTGGGAAGAACAGATTAAAGCCTGTTTCTGTGTAAACGTTAAAGTCTTGGATGCTAAAATACACAAGTTGCTCTAATGCTCCAAAGCATCTGGCAGACGTTGTGCGATAGATGAATAATCCTTTACTGTAGCCCACACAGAGCTGCCACCCATTTATTTATTTAAAAGTAGAATATATTCAAAGGTAGAATTTATTCACATGCAGGGAGAGGTGAATTTAGCTCTAGAAATAGTTGCAGTGAGACATAGATGAGTAACATTATAAGCCCATTATAGTACCCTATAATTTTTTTCTCTTTAGCAACTCACAGGAAGTCCTGTTCTTTACTGATGACATCAGATATTTTTACTGAACATAGTAAACTGAAATTGTTGTAATAAATTAAGTAAGTCTGAGTAGAGTTTTAAGAGTAACCTTTTAAGTATAAAAATTATTCCAACTTATCATTTCTTGTTCTTTCATTTTTAGCAAAATCAGTATGTCAGTGCAGTTAAGGCTGCAAGATAGATATCAGAAGGAGTAGAACTGGTTGTGAGATATACCACCTCCAGGAATTACACGGATTGGCACCTGTGCTTCAAATTGTATAAATGTCCTTCAGTTAGGCATCCAACTCTCGATGCTTAACTGGTTGCTGAGTATTACATCCAGTTCTGACAGGGATCTGTTACAGCAGGTCCAGCGAAGGGCCATGAAAATCATCAGAGGGCAGGAACACATCTTATATACAGACAGGCTGAGGGAGTTGGGCTTGTTCAGCCTGGAGAAGAGAAGGCTGCGGGGAGACCTTATTGCAGCCTTCCAGTACCTGAAAAAGAGCTACAAGAATGCAGGAGGGGGAATTTTTACCAGGGCCTGTAGTGACAGCACAAGGGGTAACAGGTTTAAATTGAAAAAGGGTAGATTTGTATTGGATGTAAGGAAGAAATTCTTCATAGAGAGGGTGGTGAGACACTGGAACAGGTTGCCCAGAGAGGCTGTGGATGCCCCATCCCTGGAAGGGTTCAAGGCCAGGCTGGATGGAGCTTTGAGGAACCTGGCCTAGTAGAAGGTGTCCCTGCCCAAGGAAGGAAGACTGGACTAGTTAAACTTTAAAAGTCCTTTCTGACACAAACCATTGTATGAGTGTATGAACCCATCCTTATTTACTCATTCACATTCTTACAAGTATAAGAATATAAGGATGGCCACAACAAGTCAAATAGAAAGTTCATCTGGTTCAATATCCCACTTGCACTGGTCTTTGTTCATGGAAGACTTTAAAAGAATCATAGAATATTTTAGGTTGAGAAAGAACTTTAAGATCATCAAGTTCAACCATTAACTGAACACTTCTAAGTCCAGCCCTATACCATGTCCCTAAGCACTTTATTGTTTAAATAAAATAAAATCATAAAATCACAGAATGGTTTGGGTTGGAAGGGACCTTTAAAGACCATCCAGTTCCAACCCCCCTGCCATGGGCAGGGACACCTTCCACTAGACCATGTTGCTCAAAGCTTCATCCAGCCTGACCTTGAAGACAGCCAGGGATGGGGCAATAATAAATAAGAACATCTTTTAAATACCTTCAGGGTATTTAATTCAACCACCTGCATGGGCACCTAGTTCCAATGCCTGACAACAATTTCAGTGAGGAAATTTTTCCCTATATCCAATGTAAAACTCCCCTGGCACAACTTGAGGCCATTTGCTCTTGTCCTATCACTTGTCACTTGGGAGAAGAGACCAACTGCTGCCTTGTTACAACCTCCTTTCAGGCAGTTGCAGAGAGCAATAAGGTCACCTCTGTAGTTACATTACCCTGCTGTTTTGTCCCAGCCTCTAGTGATTTGTAGTTTAGAGGTTTCCTGAAAGAAAACAATGTCTTTATATTAATAACTCTCAATAGATTTTGCCATCTTAAGTTTCTTCAAAGCTTTCTGTACCTTAAAATGTTTAGCCTCTGGAACATGCTTTGGTGAAGAGTAACAGTTTAAATGTAAATTATATGAAGAAATATAACATTTTGCTTGTTCTGTTTGATCACAAAAAACCATCACTACTATATTGCCTAGAAGAACTAATAGTGTTTCAGAATCTATTATTCTTACAGTTAAGGTCAATTCCCTACTATTGTGCCTGCAGAAACCTGCATGAATTTTCTAATAGAAAATCTCTATAAGGATTGATGAATCTTTTTTCATATCCAAATTGAGATGAATTTCAAAAAGTTAAGCCAACTCTGATAAACACATTCTATTTTTATTTGGTTGTTTGCTTTTTGTTTTTAAATCTCCCTCTCTTCCTCTTCTCTCTCATCGCTATCCTTTTCTGTACATTGCCTTTCACTGTTTGAATGCTAAATTAGACCATAAATAAGTGGCAGTGGGAATTCTTCACTGGTAGCAATTCCTATCCAACCAGGGAAATGTGGTTTTGCCTCAGTGCCCAACTGGGATTCAAGAATCTTTATTGCTCTTAATGGAGCTACCTCTATTTACGTCAGCCAAGAAGCTCAGCTAAGTATAATGAGAGCATTGAGTGAATCACTTCTTGATGGAAAGTATTCTTTAACCTGGGAAAGCCCATTTTGTGTTTTTCCTAACAGCTTCTCTCTGATGCAGCTGACACAGTTCTCAGCTTCCTCACAAACGACAAGCAAAGAGGCTCCTTGAGAAGAAAGTATGAGATGAATAAAATAGAAGTTATGTCTGTGACGTTACCATAGCAATCAAAGTTCATGCCTGATGCCAAAATGGTACAACTATAACCACTGATCAAAGAAAAGTGTCCAGTTGTCATGGCAACTCTGAAAGGCTTGTACTTCAATTTTGGTTTCTCCAGAATTCAAAGTAAGTAAATAAATAAGTAGATAGATAGAACTGCTAGTGATCTAAACAATTACAGCATATGTATTTTTAGTATTATCCTATGATCGCGACATGGTGAAGCCAAGCAACTTGCTAAACCCCATCAATAAATCCTACAACTTTGTCAGTATCCCGTGCATATACCAAAATGCCATTGGATGCAGTTAATTTCTTTCTCCTAACATGTGAAACTGTTTCATGGCCTGATGCCTGCTGGAATGTGTGTTAAAACATCCTGCTACGTGGTGAGGGCGTATCTTTTATGCTAGACAGCGAAGTCTGGGAATAGATTGCCCAAAGACTTCTTCATCAGAAGTTTCAATAAGGGTGAAAAGAGTGAAAAAAACTTTTGTGGCACATGCAGGTTTTGGTGGAAGTAATTTCAGAACTACTGTGCTATTTTTCTTAATGTAAAAGTATGATTTCTGCATATACTGTCTATGTGGTGTGGATGAAATGCAACCTGAATGATTGTTAACTAGGAGTTAAAAAATATCTCAAGTCCACAAGGAGAAGAACAAAATCTTTCAAAGTACACATAATTGGCAGAATGCTATCAGGAATCCAGATTCTTGCCTAGATGTATGTTAGTCTTTATACCATGTCATATGCACCAATGATTATGTTTCTGCTGATACCATTTCAAGGAGTGAGAGAGAAGAAATCCAAAATGAAAAAAGTTATAGTTCCAATTTCTAATTACTTTGTGGAGAAAAAAATAACTTTTAATCTCTCCCCTTCCTCTCGTTTCTGTACTAGCAGAAAACAGATGCCTCCGTTAATTTTTGTTTCTACTGATCCAAATTGGAAATCAATTGCATGTATCATGATGTATTTTCAACCAACTTCAGAAGGTTTTGCCTGCACACTTTCCCCCTAAAATGACAAGCGGTTAAAGTATGCCTACGGACATGAGTTTTTTGATGTATCTTGCAAATATTAAATAATGTAAAAACCACACATGGTCTAATGAAGTAGGGCACAGAAAATACTGGTAAATAGCTTATGAAGAACTGTTCTTTTTCTTCCTATCTGTAGCAGGATGCACATTTCAATAAAAGATGCTCAGTGTTTGAATATGAAATAAGTTACCTTAGACTTCATTCTACTTTCAGTACTGATGAACATCCTCGACTAGATAATAAGTCATAAAGTAAGAGCAAATACTTTGTGACTTTTGCATTCTCCAACTGTAGCAGCAACCACTCACGTACCATTGCCTAATATTTTCAGAACTTTTCTAATACCAGGGTTTTTTTGTTGGGTTTTTGTTTGTTTGCCTTTTTTTTTTAATTGTTTGTCAAAGCAACTGAGTTTATTGTTAATGAGAGAAAACTTGGTAGAACTTGATATTTTTGACGTAGAATTGGTTTTTGTGGATTTTTTAAAAAAATCTATTTTGAAGACATTTCATCTCATGTCTCACTCCATCTCCATAGCCTTCTCATGTTTTCATGGATTTCTACCACACCCTTTGTCAGTCATCTTATTTTCTGAACTAAAGAATTCTAGCATTCCTAGTACTTGCTCACACAAATGCAGTTCAGCACCTCTGAATAAACATCCTTCCCTTCTCTGTACCTGCTCTTCTTCCCTTTACATTTTGGAGGTGGACAGTCAGAACTTAACATTGAGAGGTCCGTGGATTTATACAGCTCAATGCTGCTACTTTCAGTATTCTTCTCTACTATTTTCTAATAATTCTCAAGAATAGATTTGTAGGTTATTATTTGTGCCTTTGCAATGATACAAACTGTAGTTTGAGAAAGCTCTAAACTGAGTCCAGATTTTTACACAGGTATTCACAGTTCCTTGGAAAGTACTGTACAAAGAAAGGCTTCCTCTCAGGTCTTTCAGCAACATTTCTGCATCCATTCTGGAGGAAGTACTTATTTCCTTTCAGTGGAGGTACTGACTCATCAATGCTCCAACTTTTACAGGCAATGCTAGGTGTTTTATTATTTACAATGTTTATTATTATATTTTCTATTCCTTAATATAGCTATTTTATCTTAAATTACATAAATATTTTAAATATTATGCTATATGTATACATTTTTTTAACACAAATGGTATTATATCATTTACACCTTTATCCCATTGTTCTCTTTCACAAGAAGTCTGATGACACATAACTTAGCAGCAGCTCAAGAGAGCCATAACCTCACAAAGCAAAAAACTCAATTCATACAGACTCACTTCACATTTGTTCCAAAAAATAGAAGAAGGAAAATGACAGAGCAATATGTCCTGAGAGTCTCAAGGTCAAATCAAGTATCACTTGTACCCTTCCGCAGATATAATTTTTTTTTTTTTGCTATAAATACTAAATGGGAGGATTTTTCAACTAATTTGAAAGAAAAAAGTGTGCACTCACACTCAGATCATATTAAAAGTGTTTTGATGGGCCATCTGGTAGTGCACAGATCTTGCATGAAGGACAGCATAACCATAGCCTGACTTACAGAGTACTTAACTCCAAAAGCAGCCCTCAACTTCAGTCTGATTGTGATTAAGCCAAGACTTCTCTGTGTTGAACACTCATTTCCACCTCGTTTTCATTTGGGAGAGAAGTATAACTTGCCCCAAAGTCTGAAGAAATGTTTTATTTTATCATGGTAGATGCAGAGCTGATAATTATCACCTTTTGGTGTATCTTTCCTCCAAAGCAGAATGGCATAGTTAGTCCTTACCACATACAAAGGAGAATGGGCATGAAACTGTTCCTTCATCAATGCGATACTTTTTCCCACATTTTCGACTTCACTGGGCCTGCTGACACCTACACTGAGTCATATGCTGAGGTAGCACAAGACATGAGTAATTAAAGCTTTGTGGAGTGCTGGAAGATTCTCCACAGCGGAAACAAGATGTCTTTGCATATCTATAATGGCTAAGATGCATCATTCATTGAGGAATGGAGTTTTCATTCAGTAATAACAGCTTTGAAAAAAGATTTCAGCTGGCATTGCATTTTAATAAAGCTTTGTATGTGATTCATGTGCACACATATATTTATGTATATATCTGTGTATGCACAGCAGATGATTCAGGCATTATTTTCCCAGATGGTTGCGGCAACCTAACTTTTCTGAAGCAATGAGAAGACCAGTTATATGATTTGTTACTTAAGAAGTTTTTCCTGCAACTACCTCATTAAGACTTTTCTTAAATGAGTGAGAATGAGCTGAACTGGGTGAATCAAACCTTAGGGTGAGCAGTTGCAAAAGGACAGCCTTGTAATTTTGCAGTTTTAGGGTCAGATCTCCCCCAGTAAAGTAACTAAATCTGATCATTTAAAAGCGCAAAAAAGACCTAAGTAATCCCTGAGCGCTATAATAGAAAAAAAAAGGAAAACAACAGAAGTAAAAACTGAAGAAGTTCAGCAAATGAGTAAGTCTCTTGTAACTTTCTGGATGCTTGCTGTCTTCCCAGTAAACTCTAAATCCCC
Source organism: Eurypyga helias (assembly GCF_000690775.1). Taxonomy (NCBI): domain Eukaryota; kingdom Metazoa; phylum Chordata; class Aves; order Eurypygiformes; family Eurypygidae; genus Eurypyga; species Eurypyga helias. The sequence continues at coordinate 80,948 of NW_010227454.1, read as the reverse complement.
TTTATGTACCTTTATAAACTTAATAGACTTGAAACCTTAATTTTAAGTGGTTTAGGCAGCATTTACCAACTGCAAAAGTAGTTTCAGAAGGTTAGGAGCGTATATCTCATTTTTACCTCTACCCTGGTCAATACTATGTTTATTTAAAAAAAAAAAAAGAGCAGAAATAAGACCTTCTAAGTCTTTCTAAACAATTAATAAAATGTACTGGAAAGGGAATCTTGGAGTCATATAGGGTTGATTTGAACAGGAAAGAGAAAGGATTTTGAGAAACCCATTCCTTTTTTCTACCTTCAGTATAGTAAACAATTTCACAATTTATTTAAAGCAATAGAACTGTAAGAAGTCTCTGAGGTAAGTGTTCTAGACCTGTATTTATGTGATGTCAATCAGTATATGTCGCTTATTTACTGTATTGTGTAATTCTACATTATATGCAAACACACAACAATGTTCTCATAGTCTTCACCACCAAACTGTAGGGTGGAATGTCATAAGCTCACAGGGATGGCAGTTAGGTTTCTATATAAAACAATCTTTATTCAATTTGAGAGGATGATTGGAATTCAGTCCTTAACAGAACTATGTGAAGATTCATAAATGGCAAGGAGTAGAAAAAATGATTGGAAGGTAAAAGCAGCAACCCCCTCTAATAAGCAGAAAAGGCATCTGCCCTCACCTCACCTGTATTTTGCCGGCAGACACTGCCCGACCCCAGCTGCTAAACTGAGCCTAGTGAATAGAGACACTATGAGAAGTGAGGACCCTCATGAATTCAGGGGTAATTACTCAGCTTGGCTGAAAACATCAATAGCATGTGTTAGAACAGAATCCCAGAGCTGTGGATAATAGACAATACGTACCCTTCGGCTGAGTGCTGGATTGAAGATCTTTTGGGATATTTCTGCTGTTGTATGGCCAAGGCTGTTGTCAGCTTTTCACTGAGAAGGCTGAACCTGAACAAAAGGAACCATTTTAAAGCATTTGTCAAAGCTGATTTTTGCAAAAGCAAGTACTGTTCTGATGCCTTGCCAGTAAATTGACTTTTTTATTAAACATTGCATAAACTCCACCTTATACTATATATAACTGGAGTGCTGGAAAAGATTATTTCTGAAAGTGAAAGCTTCCTTCTGAAGCAGCATTTACCCAGGAGAATTAAAATGAACAGAGATTTCTCATTACATTGATTGATATAGAGGGAAAACCTGTAACTGAAACCCAAGGATGAGAAGAATAAAAATCAGATTAATTCCTGGTGTAGACCTAAGACTTTAAAATAAACTGAGGCACCCCTGCAGGTATCTTTCCCTCTCTGTAGACTGTAACACTATGAGTATCCTATTGACAGTGGCCTCAGCTGGGTGTCTACTCAGTTACTAGGTGAACCCATGTCTTCTGACCACTGACAGTGCTGTGTAAAATTTATGTAGATATTGCTAAGGCATCATAATTAATTAGTAATCATAATAATCAGTGATGCACAATTTGAAGCCTTCCAGTCTAGAGTAACCAGGCCTGCCTCCCTGTGCACTCAGTGACACTTTGGATGATCTGGACAGAAGATGTATAATCTACTCAGTTGTGTTGGATGCAGATGTAGTCTCAGACATTTTGGCCTCCCTGGCCCTTAGCTGTGAGTCAGAATACAGCAATACTATATACATATGTATATGTACAGTGAAGATAATTCAAAGGTGTGTGTGAGCTCTAGGACTACCACAGCAATGACTTCACCCGTCACCAGCAGCAATATTCCCTTGCTCAAGACATGCAGACAACGAGGTGTCCTGCTGGGGAGGGACTCTGCATAAGTTTCAGCCCAAGGCTGTGTTCTGACTGCAGACAAAAGTTTCATAACCTCATTCCCTTTTTCTTTCATTTGCATACCTCTTCACATAATGATAATTTGAAAGAAGTGCCCTTCTTCTCCATAAATACATACTTGTAGAATTTTGTTGGGGTTTTTTTGGCATGCACTAGCTATGCCTTAGGGCAACATAGACTTTCCAACTACCCAACCCCATTTGTTACTCACAATACATACTACAATACAGAAAAGGATACTCTTCATACCTGATTCAGGGTTGGATAGGCCAAGAACATCAAGTCTTTGCTGATTAGAGATTAGCAAACCTAATGAGGCCATAATCTAAAGCATGGCCTCAGCATCTCCTGGTTTGAAGGGGTTAGAATTGTCCATTCCTCTTTCTTCTGGAATATATACTTGCTGGTTTCTTAGGACTGCTATTCTTTCCTATCTTCCTCTTCTGAGAGAAAAGGAGCAGCTGCTATTACTGATGAGCACTGAGAAATGGGCTGTTGCATCTGCTCAGGTGGCAGAGATTTGTCTTGAAAAAATACAGTTTATTTGATTAAATGTCTGAGTGAATCTTCAGCATGGTATAAAAGTAGAAAGTGAATCCAACAGAAATAAATAGAAAATATGGCCTCTTAGTAGCGTGAATCCAACAGAAATAAATAGAAAGAAAATATGGCCTCTTAGTAGTATGGAAAAACTCTTACAATCTTACAGACTTACAATAGCAGTTCAAGATACATCTTTTTACTTTTGACAGAGTTGCCTAGACAATTTTAAACTTTAAACTACTACCTAGATTTAGGCTGCTAAATAAAATGTTCTATTGTCTTTTTTTTTCTTTAATTTGTTTTCCTTTTTCTCTTTTGAATATATCTTGAATAAACATGTTTTTTCAAGCAAAAAAGTGCCTATCTTGCCTAGCTATCATCTGCTTACTGGTGTTATTGATGCTTCACCATACTTTACTGTTTATCTCAGACTGGGCTTAAGTGAAAGTGTCGTGCTAAAATGGTGAGAAATAAGCTGTTACTAGTCTATTTTTGGGTGGAAATCCAAACCAAAAGCATGTGGATACATTTAGACATGAAAACTTTGCTTTCAGAAAGATGACTGATCTGAGTCTCCAAAATGATGAGGAAATGCGAAGGATTTTTTCAACTAGAGAATGTCTAAAATTTACAGCCAGGTTTAGAGCTTCACAGAAAAGGTTATGACTTAGACATACACTTTGAGAAAGCCTATCCCTCCAAAAAACATAGCAGTGTTCTAATGGGAGATTAAAGAAGTGAGCTCTTCACTTTGGTTTTCGGAGAGTAGATTCAAAAGAGAGTATCTAAAGCCCAAAGTCAACAATGTTTTACTGGCTAAATAAGAACCAAAATAGCAGGTACGTATCTACACATTTTAGGGCAGTGATTTAATAAAAATCATTCAACTCTAATTTGGAGGAGTTGGGATATAAACCCAAACGAATGAAATGTATTTCAAGCCTTGAGTCCACCATATCTAAGACTAAAATGTGCCTTAAAACTGTGAAACAGTTATTTCTTTTCTGCATCATTAATAGCTGGTGCATCAAAATGTTTACCTTTGGCTATTGCACCACTCACTGGGAGGTTCATCTATCTGATCTTTATTATTATCTCAGCTGTCTACTCATCGAAGTTTGTGTACTTGTGTGCTTAGCTGAGCACTTTTCCTGTCTCTTCCCATTGTCTCTCATGCTGAATATCCATTAACCATATCTCTTTTACAAATTAGATATCCTTACACTAATATAGTGTGGAAGTGGTGATAGACAGATAAAACCTTCACAATACGGATATGACAAAACACACCAAACCAAGCTGAGTGTGCTAGCAAGGTGGACTCATTAAAAACCCATTATTAATACAGAGGATCAAAACCAGTGTTGTTTTATGTGTGCTACACCAAAGGCATGTTCAAAATGTGTTCTCATGTAGTTTGCTTTCTATGTTGGTGTTCCGTACTTCCTAAAAATGATAATTTAATTCATTTTAGAACAGCTCCAAGAATTTATCCTCAGACCCCCCCTAATAAAATCTTGGTCTCAAAGAACATCTGAAACCTTTTACACTTTTACCAATAATGCAAGCATGGTCAGTTACTCAAAGTTAGTCCAGCCATGTCTTCATAAACAACAACAAAATTAAAAAAAAGAAGCCGTCTTAACATGTTTTCACTTCTGAGAGCTCTACAGCATTACATTTCTGTTAGAATTTTCAATAGTAGGATACTCTCCACTATATGATCCTTGTTGTGTCTGCCTCTCATCTCATCTTTGGCTCTGTGCAGTCTCACACATAGTCTTATACATGCTTGAAATCTGTGTGCATGTTTTTGTCCCTTCTTAAAATATGTTTCTCCCATGAAGCACGACACACATGTCTTGCCAAAACAGCCACTCATTTCGTTCTCCATCTGCTGTGTTTTTTTCCCCATTTGGACATAAGTACCTAATTTTAGATATATCCTATCAAACTCCAGGCATTCAGCCGAAGTTTAAGTTAGAATCTTCGTTATCAAATTGGCCATCTATTGTAGACAAAGGAAAAAAAAAACCCATGCTTATCTTCATCTTTCTCTCTTTCTCCTTTACACCAGCCTCACAGAGGAGATGCCTGCCTTGCTATCAGCTGGTTTTTTAGAGAGTTGAGATGAACAGAAGCTCAATGGTTTTACTTTGCAGTTTTCTTTTCTTTTCTACTACAACCTGTAGATTTTTTCAAAAAAGAATTATGACAATACAATGATAGCTGCCAGAGTTTGGATTTCAAAGAGATGTATTCTAAGTAAAATTGTGTACACATGGTACATGAGATAAACTGCATACAAAATAGAAAATAAATTAATAAATCTATTATTGCACCATAGCTTCATATAATGAAACAATTTAAGTTTTTTTCCCCCTTGGTCAATTTTCAGCTTATCTTATATTTTTGTGCCAACCCACAAAACTGTTCTTTTGTCCAATGAACAAACCACTCTAAATTTCTTTTTTTTCAAATCACCCATAATTCCATGTTCTTGTCACTTTCCAAGAAAAGAAGAACACTGTAGGGTGTCTCTGCTTCCTACATATACAAGCTGTAATATACAATTTCATTCCCTTCTCAGTTTAAAGAGTCTCGGAGTTAAACCAGGACATCATCTAATCAAGTATCTGTAGTTAAGACTTCTCTTGGATAAATTGTAGTGTTAACTAGAAGTTATACATGTATTAACTGATATATGACAGAAACAAACTCCTACTACCTCACTTCCCTCCACCCCAGAAATTACTGTTTAAATAGATTTCTATATGACCTATTCCCATGATTTTATCCCACATGTTATCTTAATTCTAGTGTGCTTCTGTTCTCTTAGAATGAATTGATTTGAGCTTGCAATCAGATGAAATCAAGGTAGAACTACTTGGGTTAAAAACTCTAGTGTAACAGAAAATCATCCCTTTTTTGGGTTTCCTGGCTATTTTTTGGTGAGGTTTTTGTGTTCGGTAAATTTTTTTTAATCACTTTGCATATATTTTTTTCGCCACATGTTACAAAAGCTCTCTACTAAAGCACCCATCATGTCAAATGTGCTTTCTGCATGTGAACAATGTTTGAGCTTAAAGGAAAATATTTTAAAGCTGTCAGGAAGCTGTCATTTTCCAGATGGCTAATCAAATGGAGAACACAGACACACAAGCACTGTCTTCAAAGAGATGTATTAATAATGGATGTTACTCACTTGTGGAATGGTACAGACACAAAACAAAGAGAATAAAGCTGATACTGAGAACATTGTAATCAAGAACTTTTGAAGATCTTTTTTCCTTATTTAAGAACTGATCATTCATTCTAAATGTACAAATGTTTTGATATATTATTTAAGGGATACTTACTTAGAACAGCATAAAATTGCTGCCAGGTTCTGAAGACATTGATAAAACAACAAAAAAAAGAACCAGACAAGCTGGGCTTGAATAGGGAGTAATTTTACTATGAGAGAAAATTCATAAATTAAGGATTATTCTCTACTCATTCTCTTCCAGATGAGCTCTGCAAAACCTTCTTCATGAAACCTTCATTGGAGTAAGATTCACATTGTATTTGCTGGGTTCAAATACTGTATCTCGATCGCTTTGTAGAACAAGACTTCCAAGCACTGCATAAAGATAAAGAGTTTCTTGCCAGATGTTTGGGAAGCACTAGAGACCTCAATGGCCATGAAGTCCCATTGAAGACACTCTAAGATCAAACATCACAAGGCTCCTGGAAAACATGGAGTGTAATAAACCTCCAGCTAGGGTTATATGACCTAAAGTGTCTTAGACTAAGCTGTTGACTTAGCTACGAGTAATCTGAGTTATTCTCAGATACCTACTCTGTCCCTCTCTGGATATCACTATCACCTTCACAAAGAGACCAGAAGAGAATCCATGCTTTCATTTCTGTTAACAGTCTATCATATACTTTAAAGCAACAGAAAGATGTTGGTTTGGTGTTTACATGCAGGGCAGTAAGTTAGTGCTGTTTGTCTGCTTTCTCCTCTGTGAGGTTGGTAAACTGGTGCATAGAAAAATAAATCATATAGTACAGTTCAGGAAATAGAGGTTGGATATATGAAAAGTTTCCAACCTATGTCAACAATTCCATGTCAGGAAAGAAGATCCCCTTAGGCGTACTGTAAAGTTTGTATGTGTTGCATTTTGTAAGCGGACAATGGGAAGCTATGTCTCTGCTAGCTTTAATCTGCATATCTCAATTACCAAGACTGGCAATGTAAGAGTGAATTGCACTGTGTAAACTCAACGGGAAACTTGATAATTATTTGGATGTCTAACTTGTATGCTGCATTTTCCCTGCTATTACTATCCTTCAGAGCTGTGACCTTCACACATCTCAGTCACACTTCTTGATAACCTCAGAGATAGAATCTTAACTGCAAGCTTTCTTTCCTCACTTGAAGTTAGAAACTGAGAACCAGCATAAAGTTTGTTGCTGACTTATGATTGAGTTTTGAAGAGTCCTGGCTTGTTATATTTTTTTTCACCTGGTGCAGACATAGCTTTATCTTCAGTGCTCTGGCTTGAGTGTCTGTGTTTTTGACACCAGAAATTCTAAGTGAAATGCAAGATGATGCAGAAATAAATATTAAGAATAAGAACACTGGTGCTGGTTGGAGTATGAGGAAAAAATGGACATGAGTTAAAGCAAGAAAGGTTTTGAGTGTATATGAAGAGAAACATTCTACCCATGAGGACAGTCAAATGGTAAAAAAAGGCTGCCCAGAGTGGCTGTGCCGTCTCCATTCTTGGAAGTTTTCAGAACCCAAAGGGCTAAAATCTTCAGAAACTTTTTTTGACCTGAGGCCTGACCTTGCTTTGAGCAAGAGGTTGGAATTGAGCCCTCCTGACATCCCTTCTAATCTAAACTATCCTGTGATAATAATAGTAAGGAAAGTGGGAAAATTTTCAAATATTTTCTGGAAATGTTTGTGAAAGGACATCTGGAAATGACGTTAGTTCTGTTGGGCTGTTCAAATCTAAATATAAGCTACCTTTGGACTACAAATAAGCTTAGAAGACTAGATCTTGATGTCTCCATTCAGCACAGACACAAACCTCTGTTTTACCTGTTTTCTGATTTGCATGGGAGCAGACTAAAAAAGTACCTTAAACAACCAGAAAAAGAAGGAATGACTAAGGAAAAGAGCAATAGGAGGAGAGAAGGAGATTTCTTTTAAGGCTTTTCAGATGCTAGGTAATGTGTTATTCTTCTGTTCTTTATGGAGTTTCACCAATGACACTACTGTAAACGAGGTTCCCATAAAATCCATGGGACATTGAGAAGTTTAGTATGACATCCATGGCAACTACTGTTGATCATATGAAAATTAAATGTCTGATTTAAGATAGTTCTCCATATGCCCCATGACACAGAATGAGAGGTGTGTTTTTACATGGAGGCTCATATCTTAAAGCATCTGTTTACCCGTTAGGTAAATCATGCCAGTCTTTCTTTAGTTAATACACATAACACTCCATGACTAACTTAGATCAGAATCCCTTCTTTCACGAGGCCAAACTTGCACAAGGATAGATAAATCCACCTTTGGTTACAAATTTGCCTCTAGGACCTCTATACAAAGTGATTTCATTCAATATTGTAGTAGCAATTTTTTTTCATTGACTGCAATAGAATTCATTAAATCCTTAGTCATAAATTCATTTTAAGCCCTACTTTCTGCTGTAAATTGTCAGTGAGTTAGCAGATATGCAGGGTCAGTCTCCTTGGCACCAGGACATGGTCCCCACAGGTTTTTGCCTTCAGCTGTCAATCAAGGAAGCAAAAGTTGGAATCTACCTCAGTGTCACAGAACTGTTTACACTGAATCTGAAGTCTCATGATTCAAACTACAAAGACATTGAAAATATTTTAATCAAAATATTTGGATTGAAAAATCCTTTGTAACTTTTCTTGCATTGTTTAAAGACGTTAAAAAACCTGAGAGGGCTTGAAACCCAAGTGATATGTTGCATTGAACTTAAACCAGTAGGTTTTCTGTTTTGAGGTGGTTTTGGTTTTCGTTTCCTTTTTTGAAGTAGCCAAAATGGAGTAAAAGAATATTTTTGCTTCAGATTTTACAAAGCTGTGTGCACACTGGGAAGTATTCTTTGTCCTGCTCCTTTTCACATGAATCTCTTTGTAAGCATTAAATTCACCACTAAATCTGTGTAGGTCTGTGTCTTTTATCTCCCTTGATAGTCACCTGTTCTCCTGTAACCACCTTCCCCACTATCTAACACACAACAGGCAGAAGGGAATGTATCATCCCCAGGGGTGGAAGATTGGCATTGCCTTGACAAAGAAAAGGGAGTAGTGGAAGATGGTTGTGTTGTTTTGGTTGTCTGTGCTTTCTCTTGTGGTGTTGATCATGTTTGATTAGCATGGTTAATGAAGAACATCTTGTTAAAATTAAAAGTTCTGTAGTATTTAGTATATTCTTGCCAATTGTCAATTAGCCTATCAATAGGGGAATGTTTTGGATTTAGTTTTTCAGCAACATCCTCTCCCATCCCCTGGTCCATCCTGCCAAAATAAAGATCTTTCCAGTCACAACATGTTTGAGAGCCATATGACATGTCTGTGAAGGCTGCCTTGGAGCACTGGTGCACAGGAAAAGATACATATGTTATCAGCCAAAGCCAATGCAGAACATGAAAGCACAGGAGATGCAGGGCTAGGGAATCCTTTGCATTACTAATTTATCACGTAGATACAGATTTCACATCCTTTATTGCTACTGCCTCTTTGGGGCAGGTTCTGATATTCACTCGTGTTTTTGAATAAGAGCCCAATGGCACACAAGCTGCATATATAATCTCTGTTTCAGGAGAAAGTGTTTTGTTTGCCCTCTTTGTGCTGACTGAGATACTTAAAATACGATCTTTAGCCTCCCCTAGGGCAGCTTTGGGATTTTTGTGGGGTTTCATACATTCAGATCTCTTGCACTGGTGCTTTTCAATTAAGAGAAAGAGGCATGATTCATAGCGGCTTTGCCCTAAATTGCTGAGAGCTATGCACTACACCACTGTCGCTATAATACAGGATGCATGGGTAAGTGTCAAAGGGTCTTAGAGCTCTCTTAAGTCCTCTTCAACCACCAGTAATACTGTTCTGCATTCAGACAGCACAGTGTCTCTGGCATAATAACTCAGCACTAACAGACAGGAAAATCTTCCCAGCTGCACCAATCCTACTCCCACACTTATCTTCTGCTACCCATAGTCCAACTCACCTATTAGATCATTTAATCCTGAATAATCAGAAAACTAATTCTGAGATGAAATGACTGAATAATTTTTATTATTATTATTATTTTGCTGTTTTAATGAAAATTTTAATGAGAATTTAGTTTTAATTCTAGCACAGCAGTGTGTGACCACTGTTGAGGCTAGTAGCAAGCAGGAGTCTAGATCATAGATTTGGGAGAAAGACGAAGGAGAGAGGAGTGGGGAACATTTTGATGGCAGTTGATTGTAAGGGAAGGTTAGGTCAGGGTTGCTGTCATGTTATATAAATTAGGCAGGGGCAATGTATGGCATTTGTCGTTGGACATCGCTACCTCATTCCCTTGACTATGCAAGGTGTTTAGGTTTTAAATGAAAGCAGGGAAGTGCCTGAAAGTAGGCCTTCTATCAACTACCTCTCCTTGTAGGTTTATAATGGCCAAGCCTGATCTTAAATTTGCTTGCAGAGAGAACCTCTTCTTAATCAATTAACAAGTCACTTTATGAATAAGTAGTTGCATTAAAATGACAAAACCTTGTTACAGGTTTGGGTTTGGTTTTGGGGTTTTTGGGGTTTAGGTGTTTTTGGGGTTTTTTTTTTTTTGGTTTTTTTTTTTTTTTTTTCCTTTGTCCAGGATACAACTGAAATATTATGGTCACAGGGTTTGGCAGTTCTATCAATGCCAGATTAGACCCTGGCTAATTAATTTCTGCTCAACAGTTGGGATTCTAATAGCTTAATGATTGACATTTTAAATCCATTAATATCCATTCAATTTCATCACCTGCAGGCAGGACTTGGCAGCCAGCTTCTGACAGGCCCTGTGAGGTTAATGTTTGATCTCTGATATGACATCTGAAAACCAAGCCTTCATGTTCTGGAAGAATGTTTAAAGAAATTTTACTAAACTATTATGTGGGGAAAAACAACAAAAAAAGACACAGTGAAACTTCAAGCTGAAAAGTTTACCTTCTGGAAATATGAGATCTTGGAGGACAAGAATCAATAGCATCTGAGGTCTGGATAGCCACACTGTTGATCATTGGATTTTTGTGGGTTTTGCTGGTGGACTAAGGTAGCTAGATAAATAAGGCAGGTTATTTAGAAATCATTACATTTCAGAGTGGTTCAAGTTATGCTAAGAGTGAGGACTTATACAAAAGAGTGATTTTGCACAGCAATATTTGCTGTATCCTAGGCCACGAAGAAGTGGGCAAACGCTTCTTTCACTCTCCTTTCTTCTTTTCTTCCAAATCAGCAAGCTACTGAGCAGGTAATGCCCAGACACATAAGTATCTGATGTGCTCCTTCACATGCCATCTCCATGCAACCCACAGGTGAAATTACACTTTAGAGTGTGCAGAAAATAAAAATCTGCAGTTTGAAAAACTGCTCCTAGTGCCTCTGTCTCCATGTGGCAATATTCTTTTTGGGTTAACAAGAAAGTTACTAATGGATCCCACAGGTGAATTTGCTGTGATTCCTCATCAATGAAATGAGGGAGACTTTATGTCTTTTATGCTACATTCATCTCAAAGAAGGAAAGCAAAACTAACCCAAGAAATGTTAACCCTACATGCAAAAGTCTTGAAAAAATTCAAAGTGAATAAGAGAAAATAAGCTGGTAGTGATCTCCATGGACAATGAAACCAATTGCTGAACAAAACTGATAAACTGACCTCCTGTACAGCTAAATTATTTCCTTTGCAGGCCTTTTGGTATAATTCTGCACTAAGAATGTAATCCTGTGTGAACTTTAATAAGATATTTTAAACCAAGAAAACCAAACCAGCCAAACCTATTATAGAAAGTTTGTTGTTTTCTGCACTGTACAGGACTCAGCAAAAAAACAGTAAACATATGCATGATGTGCATTGTGCTCCTTCAAAAATTAGCTTTGGATAGGAGCTGTTAAACACCATGGCCTGATCCACAATTGCATCCAAAGATATCAAAACATCTGGTTTTTACAATTTTTTTCCTTTTAGCTCCATTGATGTGTGGACTTTTCTGGCTTTCTGAACAGCAATAAAAACACAGGGTGAGAGTTCAGTCCCTCTTCTGTTCCTGGTTTCAAGCAAAACAACAGCTTTTGGTCTTGATTCATGCAAATCTTATTGATGATCCTGACTGATAGATTTGACTTGCTTCATTATCTCTCCTTCCTGCTCTGTCTCAGCACAGGAGTTGTGCGGGTGACATGGAGAAACAGGAGGGAGTTTAGAAAAGCAGCTAAAGACAAGTCCATCTGGCTTTGACTGGAGGAGAAAAGCAGATGATGGAGAGTGGGGCATTTCTTTCTGCATTCCATTCAGTGCCCCTCTGTGAAAATCTACGCCTTTAATACTTGCTTATAACTTGGATGGATGGCAAAATACCTTATGCAAATGCACAGGGTGCCTGGGAAGAAAGGATTTTAAACCTATGTTGGTAATGTATGATATTTATTCTGGGCCTGTCATCCCCTTTGTTTAGGTGGCTTGTTTTTATCCTCTTATGTGGAAAAAAAAGTCTTTTATCTTCCATACTGTTATAATTCTGTCTTCAGAAATTGAACTTGCTTTTATTTTCCCCAAGCTGAAGTGCCGTATTTTGGGGTTTTTTTGAGTTATTTCTTCTCTTTGAAAGTGTATTCATTGTTACAGCGGGGATCTAGGCTGGCTAGAGATCAAATTATATCAATAATATTTGTGTGAGGCTGTGTTCTCTTCCTCCATACTATTTTAAAAAACAACTCTTGGTGTTTAGTATAAATTCCTGTTTGTTAAAAGGGCATTTAGACACAAAGCTGTTGTTACTAGATCTGAGAACTGAGTGTTTTTCACTATTCCCCTAAATCTGACATCACTGGAAATGAAGCAGGAATACGACACCTTAGAATGAAAGTGGGAAGGGAAGGGTTCTTGAACAGAAGTTAGGACACCTGAAAATAATGCTTTGTCATCTCACAGGCTGCACAGTGTCTGACATGTTTTAGGAATGAATGAATCACTTCACAGTTTTGTACTTCAGTTTTCTACTCTCTACTTTGTTTACAAATGTTTTGGAAGTACATGAAAAAATGCTGTATGTTAACATAATGGTGTGAAGAACAGGAAAGGGGTGCAGGGAAGCCTTTATGTCAGTGCTCTGAGCTTAATGTTTTAAATTGCTTCTGCAAGCCTTTAGCCATGACACATAGGACTTATCATATATAATAACACAGTGCCATGTCGGTCTCGAAAGAAAGAGCTGCTACCTGTGTATTTACATGCTTATTCTTTATCAGGAGATTACTTGGTGATCTCAAGCTCTGACCACAGAGCTGGGTACATACATGGCTTCTACAGGAGCTGGGCACTATTTGATATGAAACTTCCTCCGCTGCTACTGTGTATTCTTGTGTGATTCTTCTGTGAAAGGGTTTAAATTTTGTATCAACTAGGGAACCAGGTCTTTCCTTCCCCTGCATACAAAGCAAGTGGATATTTTCTGTATTGAAGTTTACGGTGTGTCTAACATCAGATTTTCTAGGGACATACAGAGAATGGGGAAAATAAATCAGCTGGATTTTTTTACAGGTGCAAAATATTTAGAGCAATGAGGAAAAAATAGACCATTTAGTCTGTTTCCTTACACAAGCTTGTCGTAAAAAATTTTTATTCTGGCTGCATCTTACTGTCCATCTCTTGCTAAAAAATTCCAGGTTGGGAGTTGAGATTTAATGCTCTAAAGGGCATGTCATTTCTAAGAGGAGGATCTGAAAAGCACCTGCTTGTAGTTTATGCTGCAGACTTTTTCAAATCAGATGGTTTTCCCTTTCTCTAAAATATCTTTCCTGCATTTGTATAAATGGATCAGTCTATAGGTGAAAAAGACAAAGCATCCAAAGAAGAAGATCACACAGCTCATTTTGTTAAAACAAGTGAAGAGGTTCCTGGTATTTAAGGTCACATCCAAATTGCTCTAAGTGGAAGCACAAAGTCTAAATCATTCCCTGGGCTTTACACAAACACTGTAAATACCATGTCTCATTGATATTTGTGAGTGACACGCTGAGAGCTGATAGAGGGGTTTTTTTGCAACTTAGCAACAAGCAGTGACTGGCAAATTCCTCTGCTCTCAGAATCAATGCCACTTTTCTGGATCATTTCCTCATCTTCACAATCATCCATCAGAACAGCAAATTGACAGTGTTCCTAGGGACAGTGTGGGATCTGCTGAAAGCTTTCATGGTTAGAGGATGGACTTAGCCTTTGCAAAATATAACGTATTATGGGTTTGGATCCCATATAATCATTAGCTTGCTTTTGACACTGTTAATGTGGATGCCTTCTGTACTCCCATAAAGTTTTTCCTTTGAATGTAAAATATCACTGTGAGAGCACACACTGCTTGATTCATACACCAGTAATACATGCTTGCTGTTATTGTTATCTATTAGTATAACACCTGTGATACTTAAGCAAGGATTATGATCCTGTTGTGTGAGCCCATAATAATAAAAAATCCCTCTGTCCCAGGAAGTATATGTGATTATATAAAGCAGAGCAGACAGAGAAGGGATACTGGTGAGTTGTCAGGTGGGATACTGTTGTCAATAGCTAGCTGAGATTAACATTGTGGTGCTTTTCAGCGGGAAATGGAAGGAAAAGAGGTACACAGCAACTTGTGGAAAGCCAGAATAGTCAGGGTATTTGCTCCAGGCTATCCCAGGCAATGGGGATGCAGAGGTCTGATGGAAGTTAAACCTGAAACTTGCATATGCTATTTGCCACATAAAGGTGTCTGCTGATACAATTCGTTAAACATAATCAGAGGAAGGGTACTCAAGTAGAACCACATTGCTACAGATAAGTTAGACGCAAGGCACACCAGAAGGCCGTATCTCAAAACAACTGCCTCCTCCTGTAGCAGAGAGAAAAATCACCAACTTTTCTTTTGAGCGCCTATAACTCAGCTCTCTTGTTTTTGTTTAGCTGACTCTGAGACAGATTTTTCAGCAATTATATTTACATGTTATTCCTGCCACCCCCTACACACAATTTCCCCTCACA
>NW_010227454.1:50953-66260 GCF_000690775.1 Eurypyga helias | reverse complement strand
CCCCCCAACACAAATTCCCCCCCCCCCCCCCCCCCAAAAAAAAAAAAAAAAGACGACAGTGGCATTTCTGCCCTTGCAAAAAGCAAGGCTTGCCTTAGCCAGGAAGGATGCTTTTGGAGTTACTGAGATACAAGAAGGAAGCTGAATTACAGCTTTTGCTCGGTGTAAATTAAAAAGAAGGTGGAATTGTGAGAAATATTATGCAGAAAAAGACAACAAAGCTAATACAGGTTGGAAGAGAAAAAGGAGTCATGTTTCAGACAGGAGGATCATGCTGTCACAAGAGGACTGAGAAAAAGCAATTCAGAAAGGTTGAGTAAAGGAATTTTGTTAGGTTTCACATCAAGACCAGGCAACCTTGTAGAGAAGAAATAGTTATATGGATAGTTCACAGACAGTGTTTCTTGAGCAGGTTTCAGCAAGTTTAATGAGCCAGTAAAGTATCTTCTGGATGAAAAGGTAGGACATAGAGAACAATTCAGTCCAGGTTTGGGTCAAACACACAAATTCCCCATGTTTGGGGTCAGATCCTGTTCAATTCACAAAAGAGTAACAGTTTGTTTCTGGAATTTTGAAGTTTATTTCAGCTTCATATATATTTATTACTACTGCTTAGGAGATTTTCAGTGCTCACTGTTGAGTTTGATAACTGTGTTACCTGCTGCTAACTGTTCTTGCAAATCATAGTGGATACTTCTCTATCCTACTGGGTAGGTTTGTCACTAGTCCCGCCCATTCATTACACTTACTGTCAATCATGCATGTTGTCTGTCTGCTGCTTTGCTTTTTCAGTCTGAACCTGCTTTCCTCGTCTGTCTCTCCTTTGAATGGATGGGCCACTTTCTACAGGAGGGCTTCACAAGAAACAAAATGCTGTTGAATAGGTACAGAGTCCTCCCCACAAAAGGGAGGCTTCCTGACAAAGGCTCTTCCTTTTTCAGAAAACTCTCCAAGAGCCATCTTCGCTCAAAATTTACTTGCTATCTAAGCTGACATTTGGGTAGTGTGACTTTCTTATGATAGACATGGGTGATTTTCCAGTTCTATTTAACCTACACTTATATTATTGCAGTGAGAGTCTCTGCATGCTCTTAAATGTTCCAAAAGGGACACATAGACTTTTCGTTCTGCAGACAGAATTTTGAGGAGGCTAGGGAGAAAGTCTGTCTTCCTAGTCTGTCTAGGTATTGACCATCTGAACTTCACTTTGGTCATCTTTGGTATAGAAGCTATAATCCCTGAGGCCGCCAAAGTGTATTCAGGTACTCCATACTGCTGGGAACCTCAGAATCTGTTCAAGTCTCCTGGCTCTTGAATGACTTGAACTTGGGAATCCCAAGAAAAACTTCTTCTTCATCCAAAGGAATAAGAGGGATAATTAAAAATGTTTATGAGGCTGTGTTATCACTCTCAAGGTAAGTGAACAAGGAAAACATACAGGGACGATATTGTCTCTCAGAAGTTCAGCTGATAATCAGTGTAGACTGGTCATCTGTTTTAATGTTCAAAGTATATTTCGTAAATGCAGTTTTATAGATAAAATGTGCCATTTGTATGGATATGAGCAATCAGACTTTGTGTTTCTAACAGCGAAATATACCTCAGAAACTGTGATCATGTAAAAATTACCTGCAGGGACAAAAAATGGCCCCACAATTCAGTCACAGAGAAGGAATAGTCTTGCAAAATTGTGCACAAAATTTCTGGCCTTCACTTGGAAGGTGTCCTGATTTCCTTGAACTGACATATGCAGCAATAATAGATGCAGAACTTCAATCTCATACCAGGTTTCCAGTCAGAGGATAAAATATTGATCATAGTGTTGCTCTTTATTTTCTTTTTCTGCTTGATGTCATAACTGTAATTGAGGAGGACCAATGTCCTCTTTTCAGACTGAGCTTATCTTCTGTTGGACAACAGAAAAGTTCTGCAGTGTATTGCCTTTTAGACACCAAGTTGGTCAAGATGATCTTGTATCATATAGATCTGAATACTCTTTGGGGAAACAATTTCATTTTGAAAACTGACAGATTTTAGCTGCCTACATCTACATGAACATATTAGAATTAGGATTAGAAGTGCACTTTGAAAACGAATTTCCCAGCTCTACACAGTTACCATGCTGTGATTAACATGGAGCAATGTCAGATGAAATCAGGTGAATTGTTTTTGGCTGTAAATTAACTGGAAGATATACTTCAGAAAAGCATCTAAAACTCCAGTGGAAAATAGGTTAGGATAGTTCAAAATAAATCCTGAAAAGCACATAGTGTAGACAGTGGCTCTTGAACACTAATTATTTTGCTCTACAAAGCTCTTCCCTCCTGGATCGCAGAACTTGTTAAAGAAGACATAGGTTAGAAAGCAAACACGTCAAAGAGAAACACTGGCAATTAAATTAAAAACAAAGAGGTGAAGTGTAGTACCATGGTTATAAGAGGAGACCCGGGTTTAAAACTCTCTAGCTCTTCAGAAAGTAAATGTGTGATTAGGATTTTCTTTTTTCCTCTTGGCCCAGTTCTTATGAATCTACATTATATGTCTGGGATTTACCATGTGAAGATGTTTTGTGTTCAGTAAGCTTCTGCTAATGGTAGTCAGGATCTTCAAAGATGGCATGAGATCAAAGGGTGGTAAAGTCTATCCCTGCCAGGCACATCTTTCACATCATCTTTGATGAGTACAGCTGCCCAAGAGGAAAAATATCCTGCAGATACTGTCCTCTTCTCTAGAGCCACTAGAGCAATTATCTCAAGAGAGCCTGGTGCTTGTGTATTCTTCCTTCACAGAAAGCCTGATCAGACTCACAACAAACTGTATCCATCCTGGATGTATTTATTGTGAATAAATCATGTTGAGCTGTCAATAAATGGAGAAGTCCTTGACAAAGAGGATGTTGGTGAAAGAAGGAACCTGAGCTTCAAGAAGGATGTCTGCCAATGAGACACATTTATCAATGTGGTGATAAGTAGGTATAGAGCTTGAAGGAGACCTTGGATATGTTCACAGTTGGCAACTTGTTCAGAATGATTTTTCATTCTAACTAGAGTGAAAGGCTTCACATTTTTCCACTTTTAGGCTGCAGGGAAAACAAATGGCAATCATTTCTTCTGCATGTAAATATGTATACTTAGTATATATTAAAACATATTAATAAAGGTGTTTTACTTACCACTGTGTTTCCAGCAGACGTTCAATGACCTTAAGACTTCTGTTTCCAAAGCAGAAGCAGATTTAGATCTTTCTCTTTTCTCTCACACACAACACTTAAAAGTAGCTTTGGGGACAAGAATAACCCAAATAGGCACATGATTTTGGAGATATGCTCCTCAGTTACCTGAGTTTTATTTGTTATCCAGACATTATGAAAATGGTGAAATTTATGGCTTCATTCAAAATACAGAAATATTTAATGACAGATATTTTAAGGCAAGTACTACTTACAATGAAAGTCTTTTCCCAAATTCCAATCATTTAAATTTCCCGGTTGGTAATTTTCAACTATGCTGAACCATCATAAGTAACGTAAGAACCTGTAATGTTGTGTGTTAATGTGTGAGTGAATGGCTGACGTGTTGTTCCTC
The DNA here is from genome assembly GCF_000690775.1 of Eurypyga helias. Taxonomy (NCBI): domain Eukaryota; kingdom Metazoa; phylum Chordata; class Aves; order Eurypygiformes; family Eurypygidae; genus Eurypyga; species Eurypyga helias. Next base: position 62,676 of record NW_010227454.1, on the reverse strand, counting down.
TTCATATCAGTGAAGCAGAATGCTCTCGGGCCTTTTGTTATTGCTACATGAGGGTGTCGTGGAAAGTAGTCTCTTTGTGTTTTGTGCATAAACACTCTGGAGATGACTGAGCATATGGTGCACCTCAGAAGGGATTCATTTGGAGGCAGATGCATAGTGTTATTCAGGCTACCATGAGAGGCATCATGTTATCTGAAGCGTAAACCTGCTGTTTGCTCTTATGAGGGTGGCAGAGTTCAGCATCATCCTTAATGCAAATATATAGCCCAAGGGTTATACTGCTGCTGCTTTGAGGCTACAATAGGATGATTCTGCATCCATTCCCCAAACCCTGAAGGGCACTGCTGATCATTGTGTCTGCTGGGGATTTGTGCATGAGCAGAAGAATTATCTTTCTAAGTCCTTAGATGATTGCAGTAGCAGATGCAGCATTTGAGGTGTAATAGCAAATTTGTGTGAGGCAAGCTCCTCTGATCTGGTCTGGCAGTATGAAATGTGTGCTGACAGTCTGGATGTTATCTTATATTTCTGATGTTGGAGTAAAACAGCAGCCAATGTAAACATAAATGTTGGAGTGAACAAAAGTTTTCAAATATATGACAACTATTTTCAAAGGAAGCGAGTGTCAGAAAGTTTGGGGGATTTAGATGTTTGGGTGTTTGCTGGGTTTTTTTGTTTGTTTGTTTGGTTGGTTGGTTTTTTTTTAATTGAAAAGGAGAAAGTGAAAGAGTTTTAGGTAAAACTTCCTGCATTTGCTGTCATTATTAGCTTAACCTTTGGAAAGCTATATAATCAGTATTCTCTTTTCATGTAGTAAAAACAGTGTATTGTATAACCACAGAAACATGAAGAAGCAGCTTGTGCTCAATATATGCTATAAACTTAGCTCAGATGGAGCAAATCTCCATGTTTTATCATATTTCTCTCATCTTATGATCTCCTCTGCCATTTGTTTTCTGCAATGACATGGCAACAAGAGGCTAACTCTGACTAAATATGCAACACACCATTGCAGTGCTCTGTCTTTTTAGACTTGCAGAAAAATGATGCTAAGAAGTCACAGTCACTGTAGCTATGTTTCTGCATAAGGGAAGTTTTGTGTAGGCTGAATTTCATAGGAGAGGAAACATCCTTTGCTTTTCAAGACAGTGCACATCTGTACCTTGGTACCTTCTTCTGAAACTGGGAGAAAGTCTGCCTCTGTGTGGAATAACCGAGCTAGCAAACTCACTGTTGAGAGTAGGCCATACTAGCTGCTGTTAGGATCTTAGGTATTGTCACTGACACATAAGAAGCCTTAATTCCAAATAAATCTTGGACACAGAACACTGGGCAGAAATAGTACCTTCTCATTTTTCAACAGAGATGCAAACAAGGTACAAGGACTTTGAGTCACTGATCAGTTCTGAAACCAGCATCCAACTTTTCTTGTTTGTGTGAGGGAATGTCCCAGTGTTAAAAACTGAGATTCTGGACATTGGTGTGAAGTTCCCAGACATGGTGTATGTGACAGAAGTGCTCTAGATCATGCTTTGAAGTACTCAGAGTAGCTGGGAAATGAACAGTGAATGTGATAGATACGATGACTGAACCAATAATTTCCATTTCCTTATGGTGGGAATGTTTTATCTACCTGTTGACCTGGAGAAAATCAATAGAGACAAGATAACATTATTAAACCAAAGCCAGTCTAAGAATATATTTTATTTCTTCTGAGCATTAGAAAAAAAAGTGACACAGTGCTGTTTGATTATGTTACAATGTCTGTCTTCCTAATGTCTCTCTTTTTCCCAAAAAGGTAATTGAAACAAAATTGTCATGAATATGATAATGAATATGTACTGGAAAGAAGTTCTCAGTCTTTGGTATGGGAGCTCTGTGTTTTCTCTTTTCCCTGAACATGACTTAAATCCATCCCTTAGCAACTTCTTAGGCATCTAGCAGATGTGAGAGAAACAAGATGGGTCCTAAATTCATTGATGGGATCCCTTTACAGCAGTGTTGAGAACATGGTAGGCTGATGTAACAAACACTGCACAATATGGAGTTCTCCTTTTCATTGCCTGTGACTTTATCTTGACCCACTTTTCCTCTAATGAGAGGGTCAAGTAGGTGAATACCTATTTTAGTGTAAAGTTCTGAGGCAGTGTTGTTGTTTAACCTGGTTAAACATCACAGAGGTGTTTACTCACTCCTCCCACAGTGGGATGGGAGAGAGAATCAGAGTGTTTAAGAAAACTGAATCAGAGAGCTACTTTGGAGGAATCTAGGATCACAATAAGGTGAGAAGTTGGAAGACAATACTTGAAATATTAGGTTTTGTAGATCCTGGAAATTCCACAGCCAGCCTTCACAAGCCTGTGTATTTTGGTCATCTCAGCTGAGAGTATTTCAACATTTTCGTACACCAGTGTTTATGGAAAATGAAGTCCTTGCCTCCACTGCTTCCACAGTACAATGCATGCCTTTTAACCCACTTAAATTGCATACACACATAAGCCCTACTTAACCCTCTCAGAATTACTAACACTTCTTGGTAATTATTTTTTTCCGTCTGATTTCCTATCTGGAGATGGAACATTACCTGCTTATTTAGAAATAGTCTTTCAAGCAGTATAGAAAAAAAGCAGCATTGCCATCTGAATGAACACTTGCTTATGTTAATTTCCTGCTTAGTCTGTTTTCCTTTGTGCATGAGACTAATGAAAATGGCCAGGGGTTTGATGGCTGAGGCAGTCATCAGCACCCACAGTGATCACTACTGCTTGTTTCATGTGCTAATCTGAGGAAGTTCCCTTAATGAGTTTGGAAACTGAAGTATCTTCAAACATTTACATCAGGAACTTAACATCAAAGCAAATGTTTCGCCCAAAATGGCATCCATAGAAATTCCCTTTCTTTTTAGACAAACAAATTTCTTTGTGTCCAAAGGATGTAATGAATTTTCCCGAGAGTTTGTATGTATGTGAAAACATCATGTCTCTGTGTGTATACACATTAATAAAACAGTATAAGATCAGTCCCTACCTTCCACTCATGTTAATTCTAGTTTTCAGGGGGAAAAAAAACCCAAACCAAAAACCTATTATCTATGGTTATATTCCTTCTATTTATCCACCTAGTGAAATTGCTATTACTTTTGCTAAAATCTTTAATGTTAATTAACAGACTCATATGCAGTACATTGTTTGGTAAGTCTTCCATAAGTATTACATTTATTGTCATAGTTGTCTTTCTAGAGGAAGGAACAGGTTTTCTTTTCATAATGAAGTTAAGTTTAAAGGTACAAAATTTCACACTGTTTTGAACAGCTTCATAAAATTAGATCACAAGCTCTTTTGGTCTCTGTCATTATATTTTTAAATATAGACTCTTTTACAATGAGAAAATGCACACAATGCAGGAATTTTCTAATTAAAGCAAGAGTACTCTTTTATGATCTGATTAATTTCTTCTACTTTTTGCATTAATTAAAGGTAGAAAAACCTGTAATATGTCCAAAAATGTTTTCTGTCTCTTCTGAGACAATTACTCACTGTCCTTACAATCCTATAAAATTGTCATTGGTATTCTAACACTTTTTTCCCTGCTGATTTTGTAAGACCGTGCCCAGCCACTGTAAACCAAATTTTGATACATATTGTAACTCTATCCTTTACTGACTTCTATGAAATTCAACAATTTTCTACTCAGCCTATTAATTGTAAGTATTATACTGTTGCCTTGCATTTTCTGTAAATATGGAGATTTACTGCTGATAGTTAAATATTCCCACCTTCATTCAGTAGTGAGTTCTGTAAAACTATGGTAATATATCATCATCTAGATATTGGTAGCAAGGGGAAATGTTGGTATTTCAAGCTTCTATCTGTTATTTCCTGAATTAGGACAATATGCCTACAATAAATGCCTCCATTTCCTCCTATCCTTCACTGATGATCTTAATTTCTACCTTTTTCATTTTCCTCTTCATTTATTTCCTACTGTTATTGTTCTATCCTGTGATGTTTTTTTCCATCTTTCTTCCCTTTTTGTTTCAATTTCCCTGACCTACTTCTAATAGCAAGTTTCAATCTAAGTTTGCTCTTATCAGAGTCTCTTTAGATGACTCTACAGAAGTTAAACATCATTCCCAAACAAAGGCAGGAGAGAGTTGATGTCAGGTTGACATGCCACATTTCTCTGAAAGCAGGAGTTTGTTAATATTTCTCTCTTCTCTTGTATATGCTCAGGTTCCTTCTTTGCAGTAACCGTTTCAGAAGACCATGTTATTTTGAATTATGTTTTCTTCCTGGTTGAGGTATTTTGGACTAGAGAGGCTGGCTGATTCAAAATTCACTTTAAAAAAATCACTCTAAATCTCATCTATAATGACAAAACTCCTGATAATCTTCTGAAGGATGAGGGATTTTTGTGCTTATTTTTCTGCTCTTGTTTGGAACAAGAGTTTTCATTCTGTGAAATTATTTGTGTGGATTCCCAAGTTATTTAATTAATGTACATCTGTAATTTCCATTAAAATATGTTATTGTGATCCCAGCTATTTTCTACTTTAATACTTTTCTTGATAAAATATCTACAGAATATATAAAAATGATACTTTTTCTGATAGTAATTTTTATTGAGAAGTAAAGAAACAGAAAACTGTTAGAAACATAGGAACTATTTGAAAATCAAAGATAAGTTAAAATGAAGACTCCTTAGAAAACAGATGGGATTTCAGACACAAGCACAGGGAAATTTTGAAGAAGTCATGCTGGGAAAAGGGAAATGTAAAAGGAAGTAACAAACACAGTTATTATGCTCTTGAGTTTGAGCCTCTATATACGAAAGTCCTGGCCAAAAGGAAATGCTAGCTTAATGTTTAAAATACTTATGATTTTTTTCAACATAACAAACATTAGACACCAAAAGCTTTTTATTGCCAGCATTTTAGTATTCACACTGAAATCCTGAGTGTCTGTGTTGATGTTCACGATGTACCCTGGAGAACACTTGTACAATCTCTGGAATCACCAGATGTTACACACCTCCTGATTCAAAGTGACATTTTGGATTGTTTTCTCAACTTTTGTAATTTCAGTCAAGTAGAATCTGAGATTACCCATAGCATACTGTCTTTTTGGGTACATGGAGTTACCTTTGTTCTTTGTCAGTGTGGGAGCTCTTTTTTTCCAACAAAAAGCAATTTCCGATTTAAACATGTTTTTCTCTTTGATTAAGTCTCTTACTGCATTTTTGGGCCTAATTACTATGTTATTTTCTCTCCCATTCTTTTTCTTTTTCCTTATCTCTTTGTTTGAAGGGCTTGGAAGAAGAGGCTTTCCATCCTGTGCCACCTCAAGTAGAGCTTCTATCATCCATTCTGTTGAAAAATTATCTTTGAAGTCTGGAGACTACTTGCTTTCATTTGTAATAAATAGTCCTTATTATGGTCCTTCTTTTTCTGTTGCTCACAGCAATATTATCAACAAGGGTACAAATTGTACAGAGCATGGAAAACATGGAGATTTTGCCTTTGTGCTATCCATGTATAGAGATTGTTTCATAGGCACTTTCTGAAGCTGAGAGGAGGGGCAAAACAATTCTACTGTGCTACCAGTTAAAAGAAATTAACCTTACTGACCATGGTTATATTGCTATCTGAGACAGAGAGAAAAAATGTGATGGAAGCAGAAGGTGTGGACAAAGAGCCCATGAGTTTCTCTGAAGATAAAGTACCACATGAAAGGTCAAGTGAAAGCAAATGGAAAGAAAGACAAAGGAGGTCTCTGGGTCCAATGGCTGGACAAGCAGTGTTATTTCACTTATCTCTATGGGTGTTTCTGAATTAACAAATACTGAAAAAACATCACACAATTTCAGTCATCACTGAAATATCAGTGACACCTGTGAGCATTGGGGTTTGCACCAGGATGTTCAGGTTAATATGAGTTATCCAAGGGAACTCCGAGGCGTGGGTTTTCCTTCCCTTAAGTACTGAGGTACCGTCCACTTTTTACCTGTGCAGACATCTTTCAGTGGTGCCATCCAGACAATGTTCACTGCCTTGTGCCATTCAAATTAGGTAGCCCCTTTGCCCGTTCGCCACTTTTCCAAGATGATTCCCTGCTTTTAGAATGATCCCATCTTTGCACAGGTTCTTTACCAGAAGCAACTGAGATGTAGGCACAGCAAGCTGACACATTCATGGATGCTTCTCCCAGCACATGGGAAGTAGTTCAGGGTGCATCTCACGTGGTTTTGCCACATAGGTGATTTCCCTGAACCCCCTACAGACTGTAGGCAGGAGTAAGGCAGATATGCAGCCTCAAAGCAGCATTTCAGTGAAGATAAAGCAGAGGTGTAAGCACCTGGAGTGGGCTCCTGCACAAATGCGTAAACTTTTCTGCAAGTCTTGACTAGGAACATTCAACAGTGACACCACCCACTGCTTATCTGATATAATTTACAGTGAGGATACAGCTCCCCATGCTTCACCATTCATTTTATCACTTCCAAATTCAACATGCATTTGACCCCTGTCAAATGCAGTCTCAAACTATCCCATGGGGAAGATCAAAAAAGTCAGATGTTTTCACAAGTGACATGTTCACTGTTCTCTTTATGCACATATAGAAAAATATGCATATGTGGTAGAGGTATCTGATGTTGTATTCACTGTCCCTGATTGTTACAGCTAAACTCATGAAATCACAGGACAGTTTTAGGTATTGAGATAATTCCTTTGGTTCTGGCAGTCAGGGTAGGCTGCTGCCTACAGAATTTTTAAGCATTTTAAGAAATAATAGGCATAGGATTGAGCGATGATCCTATTTATCGATGTTTCTTTGGCTTCAAATTTTTATAATTCCTAAGTTTTATTAATGTTAATGTTTCTTTTCAAGGCATATTGAATGCATCTTTGTTTTTCTTTCAGTTTCATCTACATGCTGTTTTCTTGCATGGCTAAGAAAATATTGTTTCACTTATTTTTCCTTCCCCCTACTCTTAATATGAATTCTGATCAGTTAGTGTAACAAAGGGATTCTCAAGCTGTCTTTAGCGTAACTAAATCCACCAGACTAAAATCCCCCCAAGGAAATGTTATTTTTATTGGTATTTCTTTTGGCACTGCATCTTTCAAAAATTCTTCTTGCATTAGCAAAATAGGGATTTACATTGGTTCTCTGGTTTCTAGTGTTGACAAGTCAATGAAAAGAAAGTAGGAATAGCCCATGATAGAATGAGTAGTTGCCCATATTTCAAAATGTCAGTTTATTCAACTGACCTTTTTACATACCTAAAAGGTGAGAACAGGAGCTGTAACAGAATCTTTCTGGTATGCAGTATGTCCATTTGAGTACAAATGTTTGAAAGACGTGCTTTTTAAGTAAAATACCCATGTACATGAAAAACGCACTTTGAATTCTTAACAACACTAAGGATAAAACCTATTGGATTGAACCTTGATTATGTTTTGGCAAATACGTAAATGCATCGTGTCAGTTTTTATTGTTAACAGATGTCTGCATCTGGGTCTTGTTTTTTCTTAAGTTGTTGTCATAATTGCATGGGACTGCTGTTGTCCATTTCTTGGGTAGTTTTCTATATAGATCTTGATGCTGTTTCTGAATGTGAGGCAGCCGCTCTTCATGAGCATAGTTGCCTACTTTTCCCGTGATAACTGGTTTGTGGTGAGGCTTGTACTAAATCAGTCTAATACAGAGGTGGTTTATATTGCTCACGGATTAAGAGTTCATTTTCAGTGATGACACAATCCCATCTTTCCTTGGGACATCTCATCATTGAAAAAGCTGCAGGTAATACCAAAGCCATGACATCATATGATATTATATAAGGAATGGAGAAGCTACCTGATGGGAGAACAAGTAGCAACAAACAGCCATGGACAGAATTTTCCCGATTTTTTATTTTATGTGATTGTCAATGGAGCTTTACTGGTGAGACAGGCTCTGCAGAGCAGAAAAAGAAGAAGTGGGAGAGTGATTTGTCTGTTTTCACTGTGTGGTGGCTCTGAGCTGGAAGCACCACTGGACTACATCAGATATTGCTAAGCTCCTCTGAATCAAGAGTAGCAGTTACTGTTTATATTGGCATTACTACCAGTGTCTGATATTGTCAAAACTTGTTTAAGAACCTGTGGTCTCATGTGGTACACTCGCTAATGGATGTAGTAGGTTACTCTCTGCATGTCTTTTTTTCCTAATCAACCTCATCAACTCTCACATACAGTTTAACTCAGTGACTCCCCAGTTTGGTTAGAAGGACACTTTGGAAAACAAAAAAACTAAACAAAACAAACCCCAAACCCCCAAACAAACAACAACTCACCTCAAGAGTGCAAGTAGATCTCTGTGCTGGCACTTATTTAGCCTAACAGTCGTTTTCCATGCACCATAACGTGGAGGAGTACGAAAAAGAATGGGGCTAATATTTTTAGCCTTTTGCACTTTATTTTTGGAGCCAGTGTTCTGCCTCCACAAATTCCCTGAAAAAAAATTTTGTGAGCTTCCCTCTCCAACCTGGAGTTTCCAGCAACTGAGATATTGCTCCAAGGGCAAAGAGTTGACTGCAAAAAAGTCCTCCTCTGTGCCTTTATGTCAGCAGTACAGCATTGTAGTGATAATTAATAAACCTTCCTGCTTTGTGGGAGGCTGTTCTCCTACTTCATGGGCTTCATTGAATCATAGAATCATAGAATGGTTTGGGTTGGAAGGGACCTTAAAGATCATCTAGTTCCAACTCCCCTGCCATGAGCTTGGGCTATAAAAGATGTTATCAGAACTAATTTACAGAAAAGCTTAGCTGAAACCAGCCACACACTTTCCCCCAGTGTCTGACTTGCTGTATTAACCAGCACTTTGGATAAAAGTCTTTTCAAGGTTGGGTTGCTGCCGTTGCTAGGTTACCAGCCCGATGTAGAAGTTTATATACATATTTATATTATTACCTCAATTGTTTCCCCCCCAAAAAAACCATAAATGTCCTATAGAATATAAAGTTCTGCAGACAATGGTGGTATATTTTCTCTTGATTGCAAAGGAAATTATGCCATGAAGGAGTCTGAGCTGGTTTTCTTCACTCTAGCAGCAATATAGGCTGCAGTCTTGTGTTTGAAAAACATGCATACAACTGCTTTATACAGCAGCCAGGACTTTGATGGAGAGTACTCACAAAAGACAGCAGTTCTTCTATGTTGGGATTAAACAGGAAGACAACCCTGGAAAAGAAAACATTTTTCTATTTGCTATTTGTCCTCCAGGGCTCCATGTGCATTATCAAAACTAAACAGCGGTGGGAAACAGGCAATGTGGGCACTAATCCACACTATTAAATTTTTAGCATGATTCCTGGCATGGTTTTATCAGTGCTGACTAGCCCTCCTCCTGACAATGACTAGACACAATTTGGTGCTAGACCATGTAAAGTCTATTCCCAACAGGTAGATTGCACATATGACCACCTAGTTCCCAGGGTAGGAAATTAGTTTAACATTGTGGAGCTGAGCTGGGCTGTTCTATTTAGCCAGAAAATAGTCCTTAAGAGAGTATAGGCATAATAAAAGATTCTGTGCATCACAACTGTTGACTAACTGGTATTTATGTAGCTCTCTGTCATTCTAACATTTTTATTGCTTCACTCATGCACATTTCTACATACATGGTTAAGAAGTGTTATGAAGGTTTAGAACTTTATAGAACATTAACGCTTTCACAATATACATTAAAAAAAAAAAAAATCCTTAAAATAGTCCTTAGCCTCCAAAGATCATCTTCTCCTTATAATGGTGAGCTTCAAGGTGGTTGCCTCAACTTTCAACAGAAGGAGACTGAGGGGACATTGGTGCAAGGCATGATGGTTCACATACCAGGCGACTGTACTTCTGAAGCTTGAAAAGGCATTTGGACTAACAATGTTTTAAGAGAACTTTATTCTGACTCAAAGAACTTTAAACTTCTCTGACTCAGAGAGAGCTCTGGCTTTCCCTAGGAGTCTGCTATCAGTTTTGCAAGGCAGAGACTTCAGGGACTCCTCTGTCCTTCTCTCATCAAGTACAGACTCACCGTTTTTTCGGGGGAGTTGCAAGGAGTCAGAGAAATGAAGGAAATCTCTCGTCAGTTCTTGGACTCTGTGAAAAGGTGCCTCTTCTTTGCTGCCATACGTATTCATATAACAATCAACAACTGAAGATAATTCATGTATGCTGCTGTTACATATGGACACCTTATGCTACATAAGTTGCATACTAATATGTTGGTATTTGGTTTGTACTAGTCGCAAACCTGGTGTGAGTATTGATTCCTGTATTTTTCACACTTGCTAATACATGACCTACAGTTTGACTACAGTTGTCACTTCAATTATTATTTACAGTGACGTTTTCACTTTCTGCCCTGCAGAGAATGAAACTGTGGTCTACATACAAAATCTTTTCCATCCAAGCACACAATGAAACATGTTTTAGATCTTTGTCGTGCCTGGCTATTGCTGTATATAACTGTCATTTCCTTTCTTTTAATACTTCTAAGCAGTTTCAACTTTTTCCCATGTTCCAGACTTACAGTATCACATCTCCTTAGGTGAAATAAATAGCAGAACATGGAAACAAGGAAACTTTCACACTGAAAACTAGTTTGCTTATGAAGTGCTGAATATGGCCATTAAGACATCAAAATCTGCAGCAGAAGTACCAAAAATCATGTTACATAGTTGGCTAAATCATATTTGCGGGTCCACTTTAAATGGATTAAGCTTAGCTAAAGATACATATTTTTAATAGATTCTATAAAGATTAAGTAATATTGGTACAGACTGAGATGGATTATTGCCTTCTGTACACTTCCATAACCACTATTCATTTATCTTCATGCAGTTATTTACTTAAGTTCATGTCATTTTAAAAATTGAGTTCAGGTCCGAGTTCATTAGGCCAAAGGCAAATCTGTAAAGTATGTAATAGCTGCCATTCTTAAAATCATTCATTTTTTTTTATTCTCAGGTTTTATCTCTTCCTTTGCTATATGCTATTAGATGAAATATGGTACCCATCATCCTTCAAGAGTTTGCTGCACAGAATTGCAGTCAGATGCCTGGATCTTCTCAGCAGGGTGCACCAATTAATAGGGCAAGATACTCTGTGCAAATGTCTGACACTGCTCACCCAGCACAGAGATGACAATTAAAGAGGGAGAAACAGTACCTGTAGGTACTAACAGAAGAGTGGTTTATTCATAAGTATTAATGTGTTGTCCGCTGTCAAGAGTGAATATAGCTTTTTTTCTTCATTCAACATGATTTCTCCATCGTTCAGATATTTCACCTTCCACAGGAGACATTTTCAGAAGCTGAAATACTTAGCACCTAGTCTCTGCAAGCAATGTTTGGTATTTGCAGCTGCAAGCCTGCACTACAACTCTGTAATATCACCCACCTAGATGTCAAGGCCTTGGTGAACATAAATTCAGTGAGAATCAGAAGAAATAATAACAGCTTTATTTATCTCTTTCTTTAATTTTTAATTTTGCTCTGCTGCAGAGGATAGCTAATACAATAAATAATGTCACACTGTCACTTCCCTTAGAAACTGTACATGTTGTTTAAGAAAACTGATTCCTCAAGATCACATTGTGCTGAGAAAAAAATGAGACACAGTTAAAAGTACATTAACTGGCATTCATGGCAGTGAGGAAGTCTAGGGAGGGATATTCAGGCGTGAACAC
>NW_010227454.1:35411-50920 GCF_000690775.1 Eurypyga helias | reverse complement strand
GTGTTTTTGAAATATCTTACTTTTTAAATGAAACAAATTTAGCTGTGCCTGTGGAAAAATTAAATGTTTGGAACTGTGGTTTCCTCCTGCCATGTCAGACACTCTTCCTGCAGGTGCTTCCATATTTATCTTTGGTCTTTCTTTTCTTTCCTCTTATAAGACAAGATGGAAAAAAGCCAATGATTGATTGCCCACATCTTGTGGTTAGATCTAACCCAGCATAGCATGATACCTGGAGAAAGCATCAGTGTTGAGGTTAGCAATGAGAAATGGAAAGGAATGAGTCTGCACGATGAGTTACAGGGGCTGCAGGTGTTGGGATGTGACGGTGTTTCCTGTTCCTCCTTCAGAGTGGATGTCTGCTGCTCTGCAAGTCCTTCTTTCTGTCTATGTGGGAAGCCCATCTTTGCCGTGGCAGCTCCCGCAGAAGAAAAAGATGCTCCTTCCCTGCATCAGAACGGCCTGGTCTAAAAATCTGGTTTAAAATGCTTCCTCCTATTTTAAGTCACTGTGCACTCTGGCATGGGTGTGCAACATCACCATGGTAATAACTAGCCACTGATTTTCCTTCTTCATGCTTTAATGACTTCTCTTCTTGCCCCCACATCACTCATAATCCTTGTCTATACTTTCTTCTTTCATGAGTTGGCTCCTGGGGCTGAAAATAAAGATATAAAATGAAATGGGAAACACCCCAAAAGCAAAACTCCCAAGCCCAAATTCTTTCATGAACACACTTTCAGTGTCTTTTTGCCAGAGGTTATGGGCAGAGTTTTCCACTGACAACGCACCTTGCAGAAAAGATGGAAGATGCTAACAAAGCTCCAGTCCTTGTGGTAATGACCTCCCTGAAGAGAAGGAACTATGGAGCCCATCTGAATACCTTTGATGAGCACACATTAAGGGACACCCTGTTACGAGTGTCTCTGTTTCCATTGCACTTTCTTTCTTGAGGCAACTCTGTATTTGCTTGATCCCAGCAGTCAGAGCACAGAAAAGTCACTTCAGTGCCTCTTGCTTATATCCTACCCTCTTTCTGACTGACATACCTCTGTGCTTGGCTGGTCTGGGTCAGGATGGCACTCGCAGAGCCTAAGGCTACCCTGTGCTACCTTTAAACCCTTCTCTGGTTAGAAAACAAAAATAACAAAATAAAGCCCAACACAATATTTCCTCTGCTATTTCACATAGTCTTCTTTCTTCTTAGTGTCTTCTATGATTCCATTCCTGTGCCCCTGTCCCAACTCTTACCTTTCACTTGAAGACTTGCCATAAATCTCTCAGGATCTCAGGGGAGTGTCCTGTGGGGTTTCATAGCAGGTTGTCTTGTCTTTGTGAGTGTGGTTCTCCCTCCTGTTGCTGGAATAAGGTGAGGGCCTCTGTAGAAGCTCATTTTATGTGAAATATTCCTCTTCTGCACCTCTGTTGTGGACTGCATAAAGCCCTTCCCGTTCCCCTATGAGTCCTCAACCAGTTTCTGTCCTGCCACACTGTCTATCCCACAAAGTGACCTGCTCCTCAATGAACATTAAACTGCTTTTACTTGGAATAAATGCCTTCTCAGATGTAGTTTGTTATCCTGGCAGTGATCAGCTCATATGTCTGTCACAGACAGCCAGAAGTTACACAGGCCAGATGCAGGGTGTTTGATAGAAGCTGTTCCCTCTGATTCCCCAGTATGTTTCAGGATGTAGATACTGATATGCCTTCTCAAGAGGGGACATTGCTGGAGAGACGCATATGATCTTGGGGAAAAGAGTCATGTCATCTCATGTCTTTGAAGTATCAGCAAGGAGCCTCTCACAAAGAAAACATACTTTCATTCTGTCTTATATCCAGTTTGCCACTGGCTCTGCTTACATGCCCGATAGTAGAAAGTTTTTTCATTTCTTTGAGAAACGGGTTTTTTTTGCTGAGTGCAGTTTCATTATCAGCCCAAAGGTACTTCAAAGGCAGAAATGCAGCTCTAGGAGTTAAAGCTGGCTCTGAACATGTACTTTCCATTTGGCATTAGCATTTTTGGTTTCCAGAGTGACTCGATTTGATTTGGGTTTTAGTTTAGTTTGGTTTGGTGGCTTTTTTTGGTTTGTTTTGTTTATTTTTTGTCTTTAAAAAATCAGCTTTTACAAATACTCTATTTATTCTTCCCTTTTTTGCCTTTGGCTCATTGAACCAGTGGATCAATGTTAGAGGCCGTACATTACAAATGCCATTCTTCCACGTCAGGCTTGATTGAGTGTAGATTATTCCTGTGGCAACAGGGACTGTGTGTTTTAGGCAAGCCTGTGGATTTGTGGGATAGAACATGAGAGACAGAATGAGGCATAACTGGGGAGCAAGAGCAAGGTGGGCAGTAAGGCTAATTCTAACTTTGACAATGGTCATTTCTGTGCCCTGAGGAATTTTCCACAGTTTCTTCCTTCATCTCTAAAGCGAGGAAAGAAGAGAAAGCTTAATCTCACAAACCCTCTCTTGAGCTGACAGCTTCAGACACCAAAAAGCAGCATATGCAGAGGAAAATCTGCCAGCAGTGTCTGCAAGGTTTGCTCTTTTCAGAGGCTTTCATCTAGCAAGAATCATCTCAGATGTTTGTTATCAGTCACTCTGTAAAGCCCTCACTCCATTGTCATGCAGTTCTCAGTGTAAGAGCACACATTTTCTTGGTTAGGGTCTAAATGAGCCTCCTTGATAAGTTTATTCCAGTTCTCCTCATCTCTACAACTCACTTTAATTTTTTCCCATTTTCTTTTCATCTGACATCATGCTCATTTTCACTCGTGTCCTCTTGGACTACTCTTGTTCAGCTCTTGTTTAATTGTCATTCAGTTTCTGCTCTTCCTCACCAGTATATTTTTCTTCCAATTTCCAAACTGACAGTCTCTAACTTACCCTGTTACACAAGGATGACAGAGCCTCTTCCAAGCTTAACCAGTGAGGTTTTTGCTTTGTCAGTATGCAATGACAAGGTTAACTTTTTCCCAAAGGCAATTCAGTTTCTCAGAACACCAGTGGACTGTTGAATCGATATAAGCAGTTAGATATTTTCAGTCTTAAAGTGTGGCTCCCAACAGAGTTGTGCTAACAGGGTCAAGTACCTTGAATTCACAGGGGGAAGGAAGGGTGCACAGTCTAAAAACTGAGCATGGAGTAAAAACATGCTGGTTTTACCTTTTTTTAATTATCTTTTTTTTATGAGAAGTTTTGTACTACTGCCTAGAACTATTATTAATTAGTCATCTGAAAAAGCTATCGGAGATTAGAGGGAGAATGAGTTAAATTTTAAAAGTGCTATGAGTTGTTATTATTGGATTCAGTGTGCTGTACAGCTGGATCGAACAATGAACCATGAAAGACATTACAGCACATTGTAACCTTTAAAAAGGAGCTAATGAAAAATAAAAGTACTGGAAGAAAATCTTCAGTGTAAATTTACAGGAGATGACTCCTGGCAGTCTGCAAGGTTCTCCTCAAGGCTTTCTAACAGGTTGAGAAGAGGATTTCACAAAGGAGACAAAATTTTATAGGTTTGCAACCAAGTCTGAAAAGTGCCTGCTAATCAGAGAACTTGAAATGCAAATTCATGGGGGAATCACCTTCCTGCTTTTAAGAACCCAGTCTCTTTTATTCACTGTCGCATATGTATAAACGTATGTATTTATGTATAAATAGCACCTTAAAAAAAAGTAGATTTTTCTTTTCTGATTACTTTGCTAGGAAGAATAGATCCAAGTAGGTGTAATAAAGTTTGACCCTACCCTATTACCATGTGGCGTCTGATATTCTTTATCCATCAAGATGTGAATTTCCAAGGTTAAAGCTGTGGACCAGTATACAAATCAAACTACTTTCGTAGCAAAGCTGAGGGAAGAGCAGCAGAGATTATGACTTGGTTCAATACCTCCTGAATGATGTAAAGAGTAGGACCCATCATTCTCAAAAGGGCTCTCTGAAATAATAATTTCTGAGAGCCCAGAGAAACCACAGCTTCATTCACAGCAGAAAACAGTTTGGGTTTATAACTGAGTTGTACATAAGTTGCAACTGAACTGTGCACTTATCCCTATATTCCAGTTCTGAAAAAGGCTTACAAAATCACAGCATACCTTGGAGGACAAAGTTGTTGAATGAGAGAGACAATATGGGAGATAAATTCTGTATCACTATTTACTGCCTTTTTGCAGTCCTATGATATTATATCCACATTGTTTTTGCCCAACTCTGGAAACATTCAAGGTCAGGTGGGAGGAGGCTTTGAGCAACCTGATCTAGTTGAATATGTCCCTGCAGTTGGACTAGTTGACCTTTAAAGGTCCCTTCCAACCCAAACTATTCTATGATTAATATGGATAGATAAATCCTTTGGTAGTAGGAATTTGTGCTGTGGAAAGCGGGTATATTACACTATTGTTTGAAGATGATCTTTTAGAAACTACCTGTTTTTATCTCTTTCCTTCTTAGTAATGCACAGGAAATGGATGAAATAAGATGTGCCTTTTAAACAAAGTAATCTAGAATAGTTGGCATCATTAGCTGAGATGATCTGGATTCTCCTCTTGCAATGCATGCACTGATATGAAGTGCAGGCAGGGATGGCAGGTTCACAGGAAAGTAACCAATAAATGGGAATGTTCTGTTAAGCCTTGTCTGGGTCAAGGTCAAAAGGAGGAGGAAGGACAATGAGGGAGGAAGGAAAACTACTATGTGTTGCTGGTGACAGCATAGTTCAGTGGTGCGTTTATGGTCTGGGCACAAGCACGCAGTTCTGTAGGTGAATGAGAAAGTAACAGTGAGTTCACTTGGTAAAGCAACTGATTCCTACACTGGTGGCACCTGTAATTGCACCCAGCTGCAGGAAGATGCAGGGCTGAGCTACCTGAGGAGCAGCACTATGGAAATTGGTTTTGATTAAGGCACAAGCTGTGCTGTGCTTGTCAAGCTGTGCTTGTCAAGAAAAGACAAGTTTCATAGACACTCCATGCTGTGCTTAGCAGTGAAGTTGTCACAGAGTAATTCCCACTGCACACTGACCTTCCATTCTCCCTCACCCCTTCCAGCCCTGTTTCTCCATAAGGTACAAAAAGAGAAGATGTCTAGGATCTTGCATTATTTAAGAAATATGACTGTTAAGCAGATTCAAATATGAAATAAACCCCATTTTATGAGGAATAGAAATAAAATTGGTTGAATGGCTTTTAGGAGGGGTTAGGAACAGAGAGCAGCTACTGAGCATGGCCTAGAAAGAGAGCCAGCGGTGGCTTAGTGTGACTTGTACAGTTGCCCGAATCCCCTGTAGGTGGTAGGAGCTAGCTTGAACATCACATATCAAGTGCTAACCTCATTCTATGCCAATTTATAGCTCTTTCTTGATTCATCTATTCTCTCTCACTTTTTCTCCCTCTTTACACTTCGCATCCCCAGTGGCTTCAGTTCTACAGTGATAGCATCTCAATGGTTTGTTCATGTTATGATTGAATTCATACTCTATAGAGCATTTTCCCAGGTCTAGCTGGATCCTGCTGTGATCTACAACTGGCTCCCCATTCTCTGAAAAATCATAGTTTGCAAAAGGCAGATAGGCATTTTTCTGCAGTAGGACAAAATTGGATGATATGGGTGTTGCTACATCCAAGTATTACTAGTACAATCTACAGAACCACACAGTGAAAGAATATGGGCCTACAAGGAAGCTGGGAGGGGACTTTTTACAAGGGCCTGTAGTGACAGGACAAGGGGTAACGGGTTTAAATTGAACGTGGGGAGGTTAAGATGAAATATCAGGAAGAAATTCTTCACGGAGAGGGTGGTGAGGCACTGGAACAGCTTGCCCAGAGAAGCTGTGGATGTGATGTGATCCCTGGAAGTGTTCAAGGCCAGGATGGATGAGGCTTGGAGCAACCTAGTCTAGTGGAAGGTGTCCCTGCCTAAGGCAGGGGGGTTGGAACTGGATGGTCTTTAAGGTCCCTTCCAACCCAAACCATTCCATGATTATATGATTCTATGTTTCTTTCTTTTCTAAAGTAGAGGTGTTGAAGATGGGATGATATAAATTGTGGAATCCTTGACTGAAAAATAAAAGCCTTTGAAAGAAATGTGGAATTAGGTGGTAAACTATTCAATTCCTTCCTCTCTTCTGCTTAAACTACTGGTGCCTGGGCAGAGCGAGAGCAGCTTGTGATGATCCTGAAATGGATCACAACCCTACAAGTCAAGTTCTTCTAGCCTTCACTCTACTCTTCAAGTCTTCAGCTACATAGGCATTTGCCCATTGTTTTGGATATTACACTTGGTATAAACTGCTGCCTGCACAGGTTTTAAAAATGTCTGAACTTACTGGAATAGAATCACAGAATCACAGAATCATAGAATAGGGCCTCTGTCTTCTTTATAATGCTGTAAGAGTTGAGTACAACACAGCATCATGGTCAGTAATAAGCTGTCCATCCTCTAGTGTGAAGAGCTCAATTACAGGCAGAATTAATGGACGGATAATTCTCTCACCTCTGGTTTGATAATGGCTTTACTATTCTGTAGCTGAATATTCTGCTGATGGCAAAATTATGCTGTATATGAAGTTGTTTTCTGTTTGTGATCCAAAAAGCACTGGTTTGTTTAAGATTTTAGGCAGGAGCCTTTCAAAAACACAGCCTTACTTGGTAGTGGTTTTGGCAGCTAAAGGAGCTTATGTTCCATCTTATTCCAAGACACTTGCTGTTTTGAGATAATGAACTGAGTGAATGGCAGTTCCCAGATTGCCTGGAAGCCATGTATGTGCAGGACATTTCTAATAGCATCAAGGCTTTGGTTAGGCTGGTAAGCCTGGAGATATATTTGTGGGAGGTGTATTTCTTGCAGTTCTATCTGAATCTGCCTAGCTACAGAATTATATTAACCGAATCTTGATGCACTGATATCCCAGAATTATTTTTTTTTTCAGTCTTTTGAGCAAGCCTGTTGACCATTATTCTCCTTAGGACTTATATAGCAGCATGAGAAATGAGATACCATAGCAGTTATCACAGCATGAGTTGTCACCTTTCTGTTCATGGAAGTCGATGATGTTTGCATCCTGGAGTGCCTGAGCAATGATCTTGTTATCCCACCTGAAGGTAAACAACTGCACCACTTTTCTGTAAATCTAGACACGTTCATATATGACAGCAGGGTGCTGGTGACTCCTGCTCCTTCGCCCTCTGACACTGGTAGGTTAGCATTTCTGCTGCACTTATGGTTGTTGCCAGCTGCTTCTGACTGGAAAACTGAAGTTTCAATCAATGCTTCAGTACAAACCACAGGAAGAGACACTAACCAGCCTCCAAAATGCTTGTAGAAGAAATAGATCCATTTGACAACTTCCCTCCATTTGTCTCTCTTCACCTCAAAGTAGAAAAGGCTTTAGGGTTGTTTTAACAAGTGAGGTTTTTTTAACCTCAGGTTTTCCAGCTCGCTTTCTTTCATGCCGTACATGTGTTACCTGCTTCAGTGTCTACTAAGCAGCTGCAATATTGCTGACTGCATGGCTGATAGGGCAGTGGAAAATGACTTGCATTAACGCTTACTGTAGCATGGCAGACTTGTCACAGCCTTTGCACCATATCATTGTGGGTTTGGCTGTCATTTACTTGAGCAAGAATAGTGCACAAATTTTCATAATGCATCCAACATAATGTGGTTCTTCTGTGGAACCACAGCCCTGTTTCTCTGTATGAATGATGTTTTTTGTTTAAATTAGGAAACCAAAGAAAATAATGTGAACTGAGATGAAACACAGAGATATCTATTGAACATGAATGCACGTGTTTATAGCCTTACTCCATATTAAAATGGCTTGCCATGAAAAACTATGTTAGAGATCTTAAGAATGAGTTTGACAACATCTGAAAATCAGAGAGGAGATGTTAGTGCATAGGTAATCAAAAGCTTTTCAAATGGCCTGTCATCCACATGGCATGTAACTGCATAATCCATTGTGGGATTACCATCTGACCTACTCCATGTGCTACACCTTTACCTTTCCTTAACATGAACTAGATTTTGTCATGAACATCAGCAAAGTGTCTGGCAAGTGCAAGATGAGCATATTTAGTCATGGTAAAAACTGTATAAAACTTGACAGGATACACAGGCCCCTGTATTCTGAAAAATCTGTAACTGAGCTGTTGCATGCAAGTGACTTCTGTTTTGGGGTACCCTGCACAGAAGGATGTAAGGAAATTGTTTTCTGAATGTTTCCCAGATTTATGAGGTTATGTTTGCTTTTACACTCTAAGTGAAAGGAAATAGTATTTTTACGATGGCTTCTGTACCTGTGGCTGTCCTTCTTATGGAATTACCCTGTGAGCAGATGCAGCAGTCCCCTAATACCCTTGAAAAGTATTTGCTTGAAACAGGGATTTTGCATACAAACAAACATATAAAAGGATCCTGAAATCTTTCAGTTAGTTTAAAATTAATCTCACTGCCTGGGATATTTCACAGCTGATTCCCGACTGGTTCTACAGGCTCACTGGACAGCTCAGGAGCAAGAACCCACCCCTGTTCTCAGTGTCTCCAGAAGCAGCTTTCTTCAGAGCCAGTTTCTCACCTTATGCAAACAGAGCTTCCAACGCTGTGTGTGTAGGAGGCAACATTAGCCACCAGAGCTGACACCACTGTTCAATAAATGTCAGCGGGATAAGGAGAGGTGGGGGATTCTTTGGAGGAGGTATCGATGTTTCCTAGGCAATGCCGACAAAAGCATGCTGCCTCTAATTGGCTCCACTACAAATATTTACAGCTGTGAAAAGAAGTTTGCTGATCCCACGACGGTAGCCATGGTTGCCTATCTTTTTAGCTGCTGTTGTGCTGGTGAGAAACATGAATAGGTTGCAAGAATCCTGTGCTGGCTTTGTAGCAGGAACATTTGCTGACCCAAATGTAGAAGCCAATTAATCTCTAAAGCTTCTGTGTGTTTTTCTGGTAAGCCTTGCCATTTATCCTGTTCATTAACAAAATTAAAAAAAAAAAAAAATTAAAAAAACAACCAACCAACCAACCAACAGACCCATGGTGAGGAGCTGCAACAAATTTAGAGCTGTCACTATTTACATTGTTGTGTGTATATAAAGTATTATGTTTCAATAGATTGTCAATGTATCACTCTGCGAATTCAAATTCCCATTCTGGCAGTGTCTGTTTGCAGACCTGTGTACTCGATCAACCCCTGAAGTAGAAGTGTTGGTACAACGTGTTTTAATATTTGTCTTGAAATTAACTATCAGTTTGAATGTGTACTCACTCCTGATGGGAGGAAGATGGAACCAGCCTCTTCTCGGTAGTGTCCAGTGACATGATAAGATGCCATGGGCACAAACAGAAATGCTAGAAATATCTTTTAAATGTAAGAAAAACTTTCCTACCATGAGGGTGGTCTAATACTGTAAGAGATTGGCCAGAAGGTTGTGGAGTCCCTGTCCTTGGGAGATACTGAAAACCTAACTGGACACAGTCCTGGGAAACCTGCTGTAGCTGACCCTGTTTAAGCAGGGGAGTCTGCCAACCTTAACTATTCTGTGGTTTTCTGAACATGCCATAAATTTTTCCCCTTCTATTTAAAGTGGTTGTGTGCTTTATAAAATGTGTAACTCATTTTAAATAATGGACCTGAAGTCCCACCGAATGAACCTGCAGGCACAGGAGGTGTATTGATTACTTGGTATTGCACACTGACATCTTGCATGGGTAATGGCCTTTATAATCCCCAAGTTTGCATGCCCTGGTGCACCAGACTGCACATCCATTTTATAAGTTCAGTGGGAGTCAGAATATGTCTGGCAGATTTTGTTTTTCAGGAAGTGAAGATGGTTACCCATGAAAATTTTAATCAGAACGCTGCCTGTTGGCAGTTGTGTGCTCTGACAGAAGAAGGTATGGAGATGACTTGATTTTCATTCAAGAGTGAAATAATGTCACATTTTTCAATAGATGAATGTACCCCGAGTTTGCTTTTCCTTCCACCCTTCAGGCTTCAGAAAAATATAATTTTTTTTGTGAAATTCCAGGCTGCAGAATTGCTTGGCAAGCTTTACAGTCTTGCTTGCTAGTCAAGGACCATTAGTCTGAATGCTTGCATGAGCTTGTCGTAGGCACTGTAATAGGCAAGACTTCACACTGACATTTAGTGCTGAATGTATTTCTTTTCAATCAGATAAATGTGGGCTGCTGTATTGTACTGATATTTGTTTTCCATTTTCCAGCCAGTTTCTTGAAAGTGGCTCACGAATGCACACTGAATTATTAAGATATGTTTACTTTCAATTTAGCTTGAGAAATTTCTCATGAGGTTTGTGCCTTCTTGCTTAATGCAGTGCTTGGATGGGCTTCACTTCTTATAGTTACTGCTGTCAGTGTTGAGTCTTGAGCCGAGACTGATGCTGCTGACGGCTTGATATGGGGCATAATGTGGCCACTCATGTGAGAGCTCTCTGTAAATGTGCAATGTAATCTCAGACAGTAAATTAAAGATTAAGTTTATGTGTTGTTTTTGTATGTCAGCAATTTGTCAGGACAGAATTCCGTAGTGATTTAGTATGCATGTACTTTTAGAATTTGTGAATTAGGCTTTAGCGATGAATTATCTAAAAGGTTCTAGTGCAAGCAAATATGAGTTTGATGGTGATTCAGAGCACGGAAAAATGAGATCATACAGACAGGTATCTCATCGACAAATAGACAAGTTTACCTTCCATTTTTCTTTAAATTTATATTCAACTATTAGCATGTCTAATAGCATTGGAAGACTTGTGTGTTTTCTTGTTGTACTTGTTTTTACATTTACATTTTCACAGAACTGCAATTTTGCCTCAACTATGAGCAGAAAGGCATTATATTCAGATGCAAGTGTTGATGCTTTCCTTTCTCTCTTGGTCTTTAAACTCTGTGGGTACAAAACACAAGTGCAGACTTCAGGAACATATGAAAACCATTAGTTTCTTTCTTATTTAGTATCATTTTTCTTGTGAACTTTTTCTTAACTCTGGGTATGTTCTAGACTCTTTTTTCCCGTGCCCTGAATTTATTCCATACCATTCCAAATCAAGGCATACATGATATTTGTGACTGGAAGATCTCCAAATGACTTTTATTGCTGGAAGCACTAACCGTTCTTGTATACTGGAAGTGGAACTAGAAACCAGTTTGACTCAAGGGAGGCCATGTCTTGGTAGAATCTGTCTTGATCTTAAATTGGGTTTCATTTACTTCCTGGTGCCAAGAGAATAAGACATCGCCTTTGTCAGGTGTATTTCATTGCACATACTTTGTCTGCAGAGAAGTGAGGACTGTCCTGCCTGCAGGGTGATCCCCTGTCTGTCCCATTTTCCTTGCTCTAAAACATTAAACATCACAGCTCTGGCTGTGATTTTTGTTATTCAGAGATCCCTCAATTTTGTTGAAATTCCTGCCAACATTTTCAACAGTTCCCTGCCTTGATGGCTAGAAGAAGATGCATATGACTGCACAAGCAGAATATATGAGCAGTCTTCCATTACTAACTTACTTTTTCTTTGCTCCTGACATTTGTGACAACTGCCCTATGTACTAGTTGGGATCTACAATCTGCTGCCTTTTTATGGTAATACCTGTTTTACAGATCCACGAGAGGTTTTTTAGCTTTAGTAGCACTGTCTTAAGCTGCCTTTCCAGCAGACCAAGTCATTATTTATTCAACTTTTCCTCGATGTGCCCCTGTCATGTTATTGTGTCATTAGCTCATGTCCCACAAACGGACAAGTCTTATCAGCTCCATTTTCCTTTGTTCCTTTTTATTACAGTTATTTACCTGCTTCCTCCATATTCATTTCATAAATCTGTTTAAATTGTGCACCAATTTCTTGCAAACGTCTGCTATTTTCTGTGCGCTGTGCAGTGTTTTACTATCTCACTCTTAATTTTTATAAATATTGTTAATCAACACTCCTTCGTTTTGTCAGATACCACTCTGTTCCAGTGGACAGTCACTTGTCTGGTTTTGAATTTTTTACTTCAATCTGCTGTTTGGGCTTAATTTTTTAATTTTTTTTTCTTTTCTTTTTTGTTGTTGATGTTTGGTTGGTTGGTTTTGGTTTGTTTTGTTTTTTTCTAGTCCATAGCTTCTTTACTGTCCTACCACAGCAACAGGATTGTTGAGCTGTTTCCCACCCATGGCTATTTTATTGGGTTTGTGTGGCAGGGTTTTGGTAGTGGGGGATAGGGGGAGGGCTACCAGGGTGTCTTCTGTGAGAAGCTGCTAGAAGCTTCCAAGATGGACCCGCCCCTTACCCTAGCTGAGCCAATCAGCACATCGGTGATAACTTATTTAAGAGGGGAAAAAAAAAAAGCAACTGCAGAACCTGCAGTGGAGAGAGGGTTGGGATGTGACGGAGACAACCAGGCCAATGCCCAGGTCAGTGCAGAAAGGTGGGGAAGTGGTGTGGCATAGCAGAGGTTCCCTGGCAGGCTGTGGTGGGAGGGCAGGATGTACTCTTGCTACCAAGGGGGAGCAGACATCCCCCTGCAGCCCTGGGAGGACTCCACACCAAAGTAGGCAGCTGTGCTCAAAGAGCTTGTGACTCCATGGGAAGCCAGTGCTGGAGCAGCTGCTCCTGAAGGATGGCACCCCGTGGGGGGACCCACGCTGGAGCAGTTCATGGAGAACTGCAGCCCGTGGGAAGGACTCACGTTGGAGAAGGTGGTGGAGGACTGTCTCCCGAGGGAGGGACCCCATGCTTGAGCAGGGGCAGAGTGTGAGGATCCTCCCCTGAGGAGGAAGGAGCAGCAGAGACAGCGTGTGATGGACTGACCACAGCCCCATTCCCTGTGCCACTCAGGAGAGAGGAGGTAGAGAAATGGGGAGAAAAGCTGAGCCTGGGAAGAAAGGAGGGGTGGGAGAAACATGATTTTAGTTTCAGTTTATTTCTCATTATCCTACTCTGATTTGATTGGTAAAAATGAAATTGAATTTTTTCCCCAAGTTGAGCCAGTTTTGTCTGTGACCATAATATGTGAGTAATCCTTCCCTGTCCTTGTCTCCATCCATGAGCCCTTTGTTATATTTTCTCCTCCCCATCCCACTTAGAAGTGAGTGAGCAGGTACATGGTGCTGTTTCTGGCTGGACCTAAATCACAGCAGCTACCATGTTTGTATTTTCCCCATAGTAAGGTCAGGTCACTAGGGTCTCTGCGGCAAACCCAAATAGGCTCCAAATGAAAAGTAATGCTGTGGGTGACAATAATTTCCTCCAGCTCCACAACCACAGCTGGCAATTTTGCAGCTCTGCAGTTCTACAAATCTGCAATTCTCACTGTGCTGAATGAGCATGATACAAGCCTCATGGATTTCTCTAACAGATTTAGTCAGAAAGCAAGACCAATTTCAAATTTCTTTTTAACACACTGTATCAATCCATTAATAAATCCCTACTGCTATGTTTCAGCATCCTATTTCTTTTCTCTTAAGGCACTTGCTCTAACAAGGTGGGAATTGCCTTTTGGAAAGAGGCAGTAATGGGGTTACCAGAAAAAATATATGTTTATGAGAAACCTCCCTCGGGGTGCATAGGAACTGCTTTTTAGGTCAGACCCTTTTCCAACGTCCTTGCCCGAGGTAGGTAAGCTCATGCCCAGCTTTTTACCATGCTTTTCCTGAGCTTACCTTGCTGATATCCTCCTGGCTTGATCTTGGCTCTGCCGCATCACTACAGATTTCCATGGTTATCTAGATTCTTGGCT
The DNA here is from genome assembly GCF_000690775.1 of Eurypyga helias. NCBI lineage: Eukaryota > Metazoa > Chordata > Aves > Eurypygiformes > Eurypygidae > Eurypyga > Eurypyga helias. The sequence continues at coordinate 37,177 of NW_010227454.1, read as the reverse complement.
GACAATGGCTGCTGTTATTGGACTTTTCTTGCTCAGGCACCAAGGGACTGTGCCCTTGTCTGGTGAGGGCAATGGCTTGCTTGCCTGCCTTTCATTCTCAGCTCACCTTCCTTTGTAGGGCTTCTCCACTACTAGTCCTCCCTGACAATGGAATAGTGGATAGACCATTTTTCCTTTCTGCTTGGAAAGCAGTAATCATAGAATCACTAGGTTGGAAAAGACCTTAGAGATCATCCAGTCCAACCGTATCTGTCCACCACTAAACCATATCTCTCAGCACCTCATCTACCCGTCTCTTAAACACATCCAGGGACGGTGACTCCACCACCTCCCTGGGCAGCCTGTTCCAGTGTGTGATAACCCTTTCAGTGAAGAACTTCTTCCTTACATCCAATCTAATCCTCCCCTGGCGCAGCTTGAGTCCATTCCCCCGCGTCCGATCATCTGTCATTAGGGAGAAGAGACCAACACTCACTTCTGCACAACCTCCTTTCAGGTAGTTGTAGGCAGTGATCAGGTCTCCTCTCAGCCTCCTCTTCTCAAGGCTAAACAAGCCCAGTTCCCTCAGTCGCTCATTGGAGGCAGATGTTATATTACAGAATAATTCTACATGTGCTACTGTCATTTTTCCTGATAGGAAGTTCCTTACTATGGAAGCACTTCACATGGCCACATTGCAAAGCATTGTGAGATGAAGGGGATGTTAATGGCTTTTTATATGCATGTTTCCTATACTGTCTGGATAGATGTTTTTTTCCTATGTATAATCCTGTATTGGTGTTGCATCCAGAACTGTTTCTATTTCAAAAAACTTCTATGATGGAAGTTTAGTTTTGGACTCTAAATAACAAGTGAGAGTGTTTAGGAGTAGAAGCCTCTATCTCCTTTGCCTTTGGTGACTGATAAGTAGAACACATTTTGTATTCTGACTAATGTTTTCAGCAATGTCTAGATCATCCTGAGAAGCATGTTAGGATAGTGACACCACAAAGGAGGGAAAACTCAGTAAGTAAATGCAGCCCTAATTTTTGAACATTCCACTCTTCTGTATAGAGTGATTTACAAGCATTTTAATATGGTCTTAGCAAATCGATTTTTTTTTTGTTTGGCTATTGTTTTGGGTTTTTTTAATCCATCTTAATGTAAGATCTAGTCTAGAAGCAGGAAGAGAACACCACATCCTTTTTATATAGAATCACAGAATTGGAAGAGATCTTAAAGATGACCTAGTTCCAATCCCCCTGCCATGGGGAGGGACACCTTCCTCATCCAGCCTGGCCTTGAACACTTCCAGGGATGGGGCATCCACAGCTGCTCTGGCCAACCTGTTCCAGTGCCTCACCACCCTCACAGTTGTGGTGGTGTGTTTCTTCCCCTCTTAGCTCCTGGATTGCTTTATGGCCTTAGAGATTCCTGTTAAACCTTAACAACTGTGCAGGAAGTTTGGTGGTTAAGTGCCCCTTATGATATCAAAACACTCTTGCACTGCCAAGTTGGGGAATTGCTCTACTAGGGGTCAGTTGCCTGGTTATGGTGGGGGATGAGAGTGAAAAAATTCATCACCTGTCAGTCCTGAACCTTATCACAATCTGGGTAGACTGGTACCAGCTGGGAATTCCAATGACTGCCTACCCCAGTTAAGGCCAGGATGTAAAATTATTTATGTCTAAAATCAATTATCTCATGTCCCTATAAATAGTGGTTCCAAGGATGACCCTTTGAGCTCTCCTGGACAGCAGCGGCTGTACCCAGCATCTCCCTCTGAG
>NW_010227454.1:8438-35253 GCF_000690775.1 Eurypyga helias | reverse complement strand
GGGGAAATTTTAACAGGTACCTTTGCATACATATACATATATCTCTCTATTTCTGTACGTTTGTGTGAGTGTACACATGCAGCCTTATGTCGGTAACTTTGTTAAGTCTTTGATGAAGTTACTGTGCTGATTTATTGAGAGTTAAGTCCTGCTGGGGAATTGTGTGATCTGATTTGTGATATATATGAATAGTGTTAAGGAACTTTGATTTATTGCTGCCCCACATTGTTGCTCTCCTGAAATTTCACACCAAGCACAAAACTCCCCACACTCTCATCCTTTCCCCAATTCCTCAGACATAAACTGTTGTCCAGGTCTGGGACTAGGGGTGGATTCAGCCGCAACTAGACTTCTCTTTTGAGGAGTTTAGAAAGCAAGGGGGGTCCACTCTGAACCTTGTGACCAAACGGGAGGAATTTCCTTGTCCCTTTTTCCTAGTCCATATCACAACAATCCCATCCTGCCTTGATTTCCCTGACTCTAAGTAGTTTTTAATTCGTGTATAAACTATTTTAATTTGTTGCTAATTTGATTTCACCTTTTTATGTTCTTCCATGTGGAATAAGTAGTAAAGTGGACCTTGCCATCAAATTCTGTTGTCACACTTCTCACAAATTCATATTAAAAATAATAGCTTTTCCCCTAGTATTTGTGATGTTGATCTTTTAAAGTGGCCTAAACCACTCAGCATAGCCTTCCTTTCATGACAACAGTAAATAATTTATTCCTAATATCTAATCTAAATCTATTTTATTTAAATTTAAAACTGTCACCTCTCATACTATCACAACAGTCCCTGATAAACAGTCCCTCCCCATCTTTCCTGTAGGCCTGGCCCCTTTAGGTACTGGAAAGGAGTCTTATCTTCTCCAGGCTGAACAACTCTAGCTGTCTCAGCCTGTCCTAATAAGGGAGGTGCTGCAGCCCTCTGATTGCCTTTGAGGCCATCCTCTGGACCCATTTGAGATATGAGAGCATGATCCACACAGACTATCTCTTTTAGCCTTTCAGTAGATCAGATCTACTATTTTGGGTACATCCAAATGAAAAAAAAAAAAAAAAAACCCAGATGTTTAGGATGGAGTTGATTTAATCTCACAATTACAGCTGTCACATAGGGTTAAGAGACTATTCTGAGTGCTGTCTGAGGAATGACTTTGCTCAATGACAGTTAATTAATGACTGGCTGGTATACAGTATCTGACTTTGTTGTCAAACAATGTGATCTGTGTGTAGGATTTATTTCCACCAAAATTCCTTGTTGTCCTACAGAGTGAGTTGTAAGAGTCAAGCCTTTCTTGGGATAGTATCTCTCTGAAGATAAAGACATTTAAGTACCAAGTCTTCTAAATACTTACATTTATGGACTTTCTGTATTTTAAGTGTATTTTTTGCTTTCTAAAACTTCCTATCTCTCTGTTTTTATGACAAAAGTACAGACAATTAGCTCAAACTGTACTTTTAAATTACTAAAATAATAGGCAGTGATCCCTGCTTTATATGCACCCAAACACCCATAATGACAACGGAAGACCCATAAACAGACATTTCCCATTCCCATTCAGAAAGATAGGGAAGATATACTGGCTGTGGAGGGTATGGGGTACTCAGTCTGTCCTGCTGGATCACATGCGTGCACGGGCATTTTGTTCTCACCCAGGTCATATTTGCTGCCTGCTACACAGTCCACTGCCATTGCTACTTTTCCCATGATATGTCCTGTTTCCCAATAGCCTTGAAGAATGAGATGGCAAATAATGCTATGGGAGTTTGAAATTATCTTTTATTCTTCTGACACACATTTTAAAAATGGAACACTGTCAGCATCTGTCCAAATGACTGATACACATGTGTACTCAGCCCTTCACAGACGCAGAGCCTGTTTATAGTACCAGTGGTAGATGGGAGAAGGCATAGTGATAGATTTTTCGCATATTGCAACTTGGTATTTCTGCTGTGACTTTTGTCTTGAACTTCCATGTTAGAAACCTCTAAAAACTCACGGAGGTAAGACTACATGGAGTGGGAGTGGAATTTAATAGTGCATAGAGGAATTTAATACTTCTGATGGCTATTCTGAATGATTTGGAGTTCAATGATCACCTCATTTCACAACACCAGAACCTCTCTGCCTTTATTTATAAGGCAGCCAAATAAATACAATTCGCTGCACACTTGGCTCTTACTAGCTTTACAAGCAAGGTGATCTCGATCTTGTAAAATCATCTTTTTTTCCTGCAAGAGAATTTTGTGAGCGTGTAATTGAAATTAAAACTTGTCATGGAACTTCAGAAAGCAGTGAGAAAAGACACTGAAAAGAGAATGTGAAGTGGAGGCATTCTACAGCAACACAAAGAGGCCTTTGCAACAGAGCATTGCTTCCTGCAGTGAAGTAATCCTGGGAACCAGTGGAAAGGAGCATGTTTTACAAGCCACAGGGAAGAGATCAATACAACAAGTCAGTGTGCAAAACCAACAATTTTTTTCTGACTCAGCTATCGAAGCAAGGCCAACAATAATATTGGAAAGACAGGATGCTGTATGAACAGTGCATGAAGAGATTGGATTTTCCACCTAATGAAACCAAATTGTGCTGTTGCTGCCTGCAGCTGTATTTCTATACTCGCCCATTAAAAAAACATGTTGGTAGGAGAATGCAGAACCAAGTCCTGAGCATTTTAGAACACAATGGGCTGTGGATCAAATACTTAAAAATAGTAACCATGGAGTAAGAACTTCTTTAGCATGCTAGGAACAGCGGTGTAAAACAGGTATTGATCTTATCATTAGTTCTTGCCCTTTTGTACCCAACAAGCACAATGACTAGTGTTACGAGTTTGGTTGCAGAGCTCTGCACAGATGCAATGTAATCATTTCATTTGTGAATCAGTCTCATAGTTGAGAGTAATCATCTTTCCAGCTATTTATAGGTTGCAGCTGCCAACAGGAAAGCCAGCAAACATGAGAAGAGTAGAGAAAAAAACGGAGTTTGATAAGTTCCTGTAGGCTGCAAATAAATGTTTTAACTGATCTTGAGACAGAGGTAGATATTCATCTGCAGCATAGTTTCCTTGCCAAACAAGAGATTGTGGTAACTCCACAATAATCCTCACCCCAAAATATAGATGGAGTAAAACACCCCAGGTTTCCAGGGTGGAGTTTTTAAATTATGGCTCTTTATCTACTATATATTTCACTACAGGTTTTTTCTGTGAATCTTCATTTAAGGAGAATCTTTACTGATCTGAAAAGAATCATGTAGATGAGCAGAAATTGAAAAATTTTCTGCCATCAGTGTAGCTGATGCAAAGACTAAGATGACTTTTCCTTCTGTCTCAAGACTACTCATTGTGTTTAGCAGGAAGGTAATGGGATTTATACAGAAGTACCACATCAAAATACCTTGTATGCTACATCCTCCTAAAGAAATAGGAAGAGAATGCTTCTGCTCTTAGCTCTGGGAATGTAATTTCAGGACCATGACCTGAAAATTACAGCTTTTACCTCTAAAAATCTAGAATGTTGATTTTTGAAAGTTACCTTAGTTTTCTGAGGCATGATTGTGCTCCACTGCTACCCTGTGTGTCAGTTGTCTTTGGCATGTCTCAGAAGCTGTGCCCTATGCACCAAATGAGCACTAGACCTCCTTATTTTTAACCTCTGCTTCCACAACTGGGAGAGACAGTCACCAATATTATTTCTACTGTTTGTGTTCATGCTTGAACAACAAGTGAACAAATCAGATTTGCTCCCTTTATTTGACTTTTGCTCTATGACAAGGCAAGAAATAACCAAATCTGCACATACTTGCAGTTAGTAAATCAGTCCAAAAGTGTTTTAAGATCATCTAGATTTTTTTTCTTACAGACACAGGTGGTTGACAGTAGGGTTTAGATCCTTATTTGCTTGCCAGATAAGGTGGAAGACATTGAGACTGACTCTGGGACAGGGATTTCTGTGAAAAATTCTTGTAAATTTAGTCTCGGAGAGGAGATATACCTGCAAGAAATTAACTTTTTTGAGGTCATGCTCTACTTAAAGCAGAATTAAGATCTTGGGCATCTGATGAATAGAGAGCTGCCCTCTGGTTCCCCCAAGGGATTTATCATTGTAGTAGGCAGGACTTACTAAATAACAGTCAATGTGGGCAGTTTCAGGTCTCTATCATCACCATTTCTATTTTTATCTTGAGACACTACCACTAGACTGATAAGTCAAACCAAGAAAGAGGGGAACTATAGTCATCTGAAATCCTATGAAAGGCAAAATATGGAATTCAGCTGTATAACCTGTCCCTTCTCACTGTTGTTTGCACTTTTGCCTCTGTAAGGTGTCTGTTGATACTGGGCTGCATCAGTCAGTGGCTTTCTAGGCACTGACTAATGACTTTCTGCCTGACTGCCGGGTGGAGGAAAGCCAATTACTTTGTTAACTGAAAATTCGATGCTGTGTTACAACACCTACTGTGTTCTTCTTTCACTTAGAAGCTGCCTGGAAGCTGTCACAACTTGAACTCAGTGTCCTGATTATGGGACTTGTAGGGCGGAATCCATTTATCCTGAATTTAGAAACTGAAATGTAAATGTCATTTTCGGAGTTTACTTTAGAGTCAGGAAAGCAAATGTGGAGTGTTTTTTGTTTGTTTGTTTGTTTTCTTTTACTCTAATACAGGTAATTTTGGAGATATCAAACAAATCAGCTCTAAAGGTAACTGTTTTTTAATGACTTTCCTTATAAAGGAAGTCTATAATGAACAAATTAATATAAAAAATAGCATATGCTGTTAATTTTCTTTGCTGATCATGACTGAATCCTATTAGGAAAGTCACATGTAAAAATGCCAGCCTGTGGATTAATAATTTTTTTTGCTTAAAGCCTACTTGGTAGTCAGTGGAGACATGAGTGCCTTTTATTCATCCCCTTTTACCAGTCCAGAGGTGGCCATAGTTCTATCTACTCCTTCTGCAGACCAAGACCTTGTCTCATGATCTGTATAGGGCATAGCATAATAGGGAAAAGTAGTAGATTTTACCAATTTCTTTCCTCCATGTGTATGTACATGGAATAAGATCTACCAGCTGTAATGATTCTCTCAAACTTTCTCTTTCAGGAGTGATGTTTAGTAGCCTTCTGCTTTATTGCTTATTCACAGCAAGGAGCTGTTCAAGTTGGAAGATAAAAATATATCAACAAAACTAGAAATTTGAATTATAAATTAAAAAGTAAATAAAATTTTAAAATAAAAATAAATTCTAACCCCCACCCCCCACCAACAGTTGCAAACCTGTGGATCAATAGCTTTCATAGTCATGTTGCTGTGACAACTTATCAGGCTGAAAATGCTGGGGGGGTTTTTATGCTTTAAATATTATTTTTTAGTTACTATTAATTATTGTACTCATCAGAGAACTAACACTAGCAAGTGTCGGTTAGTTGTGCAATGAGACCTGGGAATGGGCATGGCACACACATGATTCCTAAGTGTCTTAAAGAGAAGAAGGTTATCCCCTTGCACGTGACAGAAATAAGATGAAGATACCCTCTAAATAAATGAAGCATGTGACTGAAAGGATTGCCTATCCAACAGCTGACTCAACATTGCCATGTTCTTAAACCTGGCAACCATGCCCAAAGGATGTGCAATGAGACCAGGGAAAAGTATGACATAAAACCTGAGAATAGTTACCCATAACAACTTTTTTGAGCCTGTTGAAAGTGGCTCTTATTTTGCCAGGGTACTGAGAACACTGCTAGTCTTCACACCTTGACAAGGCTGAATACCATCCATGGTGTTCTGCACCATGTGCCAGCTTTCTGCCACGTGTCTGCTGAAAGCCTGTTCCAGGTGTCAGTACCAGAGTTCATTGCTGAAGATCCAGCTTATTCATTGTTTCTATGGCACCACATCAAGACTGGCATCCACCCAAATGAATGTAGATGCTTCTAACTCAGATATATATAGTAGTTTCCTGAATAGTCATTAAAGGACTGATCAACATAAGCTGTGATTTCTAGGATACAGTTATTTTTATGTTGATTTAGATGTAGAAAACTGATCAACAAAATCACTCTTTAAATCTCTCACATTGGAGGCTCATAATAGAGACCACAGCCTATATAACTGCATAAATCAGTCTTATTTTGAACTGAAGTTAAATGGCAATTCACGCTCTTTAAGAATACTTCTTTTCAAAACATAAATATTATTCATGCTATTAATGTAACAAGTGACTACAAACCATATCGCTTCACAAGAGGCTCTTTTCAAGTTTTTGGCTTTTTCTGAATAGCAGACTGCAAGCTAAATTGAAGCACTATCCAGTGAAATCTGAAGCCTAACTTCCACACTGTCCTCTGATATTATTAATTTTGTGTCCCATGTATTTCCAAGGTTTTCATTTGGCAATGGCAATAAGGTGAGCTAAGCAATTCAAACATGCAAAAGGAATAAATGCTTTACATAAATATAGCTGTGAATCATACAGCAAGAAAAAAAACAAAATCCAAAATTTCATCCTGAAGAAGGCAGTAGGTGAGGGATTGAGATCTGTAGATAATATTTTCTGATTATTAGATTTTGCTGCTATTGGTAAAAATTGCTTAGGAGAACTGATTAACCTGATAGAGACTTCAGATTTATATCTCCTTAGTAGATTAATTGAAAACTTGAGTTTTCTTCAGGTGACAGTTGCATTTAGTGTACTGATAAAGGGGTTGAGGAACAAGTGTTTCAACACTGTGCGTTCAAATAACATTATCTCTAGGCAATGCTATTTCCACTAAAGTTGAAGCCTATATAAAAATGAGCCTTGCTTTGAAGGCTTGTTGAAAACTTGAATTTCACTGCAGTTTAGTTAAGGTTCAGAAATATCTGCAAACATCTGAAGGACACCTGAGCTGATTTGCATAACACTAGTGCACTGCACTTCTCCCTAACTTCCACTTGGAGCTCTTGGAGTACTTGACAAACCGGTATGAATTAAACATCCTGTTGTTTGACATTAATATTCTGAGTTAGGTAGGCACTTTGGGTCTGGTCTTACTCAGCTGGAGTAAAAATGACTTTTTTCTGTCAAAGAAAAGGCATGTTGATTTGTTGCATGCTGAGGATCTGATCGCTGTGGGTGAATTACTACATGGAGAGCTCAACATTTTTAGAGAAAGGTCTTCTGCAAACTCAAAAACCCAGTTGGGCTCTATAACAGGGTTTTAAAAGCAGAGACTGGAGTAGTAAGAAAGTCCAGACAAGAATTATTTTCCCTCATCACTTAGACAAAGAAGGCAACAGCATGTCAGGAATGCAATCCTGAGTTAATGAGCAGCCTGACCTAGTGAAAGATATCCCTAACTATGGCAGCAGAGTTGGACTAGATGATCTTTAAAGGTCCCTTATGACTCAAACAACTGTAATGTTATGATTCTATGCCTGGGATAGGATTAAGGAAGGTTTTGCTTCACCCCACCTCAGCTACCTTAATGGTGGGCAGATTCTGGTTTTCAAGCATCTTTAGAGTTATCCTGCAGCCACTGAAGAAAGTCACAATTCTGTCCTCAGCTGCCTAGTGAAGGTGGGTCATATGACATGAAAGAGATGTTTCTGGTTCATACCTGTACATCCCACCTCAACATGTGGCAGTCCAGACTGCTCTGCCTCAGGTCCTCTCCAGTCCTTGCAGTGCTGCTGATCTTGGGCACAGAGCTGGGCCAGGGATCTCTCCAGAGGGGACCCAAAGTCCTCTCCAGTCCTTGCAGTGCTGCCGTGTTGCTGATCTTGGGCACAGAGCTGGGCCAGGGATCTCTCCAGAGGGGACCCAAATCTGTCAACCTGAACTAGGTTGTCTTCATATTTTATATTTGTAGCTGAACCCTTCCTCAGTAGAATTCTTCCCTATTTCAGAGGAAAGGTATGATGGTAATTAGCTTCTCAGAGACTGCGAGATCTTATATACATCTGTTAAGATGGGAATATATTGCCTAGATTTAGATACCTGTGTTTATATTTCTACATTAGCTGGGTCCATACAGAGAAATAGACCCAAACATGCACTTGTTCACTCATCTAAAATGATTTAGTTAGTTAGCAGAACGTGAATTGGATTACTTCCTACAGGTGTTTTGGTTTGGTTTGGTTTTGATTCTTAATGCATATACATTCATATTACCAGATAAGCATAACTCACTTGACAGGAAGAAGTTATTAGTGTTGCTGCTTAATATCATGTCAGTATGACTTTAAAAGCACATTAGGGTCATGTTCACTAATGAATTGTTCTATCATAAGTTTTTGTGTGGTTATTGATAGCACAACATTGGTCCTTGCCCTTCCATAGGTCTCATGTGACATGGCTTTTAATGCATATTTGGCCACCATTTAAGTTTGGCCACCAATTAAGCACATGAGTGCTCACTTAAACTGGCATAATCCAAAGGATTATTAGAGATTTTCATTTTATTTAAAGAGCCAAAATATGGTCACAGATTTAGCTCTAAAGCCTACTTCCCGCACTGATCTTCTGTACTGATCACTGATCACTGTACTGCCTACTTCCTCCACTGAATTTAGCTGGATTGCTCTAGGAATTGAATTAATCTCATTTTGATATCCAAAACCTGCTCATATGTTTCTTAAATGATCCATCATTTACAAGCAGTAGAGAGAAAAAGGTACAGTCCAGATGGTTGGTCAGTTCATTTTAGAGCTGTCATCCAAGAAAGATCAGATGAGCTGCTCTTCCAAAATGCTGTTTCACTCTTCTGATTCCTGGGGTTTCTGCAGCCTGTCACAGATACCTAAATATCTAGTTCAGGACAGTGGTATAGCTTTCTAAACTCTGGGCACATATGTACACATAAGAAAAAAGAAATTAAGTGTCCTAATCTGTAGCTGAATCCCACTCCTGAAATGTCAGATGAATCCTATCTTAAAAATGTCAGCTTCTTTCATGTTATTGTAGTGTAGAGTGCTAATTGCAAATATGTGCATGTTACACAAGATGCAACCTCCTCAGTTTGTTCAGGACAGATTCATTAAGTGGGGTGCACCTACCTAAACATGACTACCCTGATAATTTCAAATATCTTGGAATATACAAGGCATTATATTGGAATATATAAGGCATTATATACAGGATTTAGGGGTTCTAGGGTTTCCTAGACAAAACTGGAGCCTGGAGAGAGAAGGCTTTTTGGAGACATAGCTGTCTACAGCTACTTGATTGGAGACTACAGAGAAGATGAAACTGGGCTCTTTCTGGAGGTAAATGGCAAAAGGAAAAGAGACAATGGATAGACTTTGGAGCATGCAAAATTCCAACTGGATATTAAGATGTTAGATGGACAGAGATTATGACACATCCTTGGAAGTGTTCAAGACTCAACAGGCTATGTCCCTAAGTAACCTGGTCTGATTAACACCCCTTTAAGCAGGGTATTGGACTACTGACCTCCAGAAGTCTTTTTCTGACCTAAACTATTCTGTGATTCTAAGAAAGTGAAATATTTTTTTTGCATATATGTTCTAGTATTACAAAGAATGGTTGAGACATTCTTCTATATGAAGGCAAAACTATAGGAGAATAAGGCATGGAGCATTACTTTATGCCTCCGTGCTCTGGGCAGTTAAGGCTGGGATAAGCAGAAAGTAAGAGTAAAACTTGGAAGATCAGTGTTTAAACTTGCATAGACTTCAGAGGAAACAGGACTTCATCTGAGCATATAAAATTGACAGTATTCCTTTGTGCCATTTTCTGGTATGTTTTCCACTGAATTTAAGACCTATTGAGTTTTTAAGTCCATTTACTGAAGCATACCATTAAGATTCTTGCTTTCTCTCCTTTCCCACTCCTCTGATATAAAATAATTTAAAAGAGATTTGAAAACTGAAGGATCTGTGTCTGACAACCACTTTCCAAAATGTCAGGGGAATGAAATAATAGATTTGCTTGCAATCACAAATCTTAATGCATCAAACCATTCCATGGGATATGTATTGATACCATTTAAGTACTCTTCAAAGTAAAGACATGTAGACATTAAGAGGCTTCTCTCTCTTTGGACATCTTTGGATATGTGTTTATCTAACTTCAAAGAAAAAGGCCTAGCAGATTTGATTTTTCTCATCCGAACATGCATTGTAAGCTGAATAAAAATTCCTCTAGGGAAATGTCTTTTGATAATTGTGAAAGATAATTTTGTCTTGCAAAGGTATTAGCATTGTAAACAAGGTTATAAGTGTTTGATATGTTATACTACCGAAGAAGTATTGCAATCTAAACCATTATGACAGGATTCTTAATCTGGTTGCAGGCCTAATGGGAAATGTGTAGAACAAGGGCTTCAAAAAGACCACCCAGGTTATCACTGAGAATTACTACACATGATTTGGGAATGACTTCTACAGAAGAGTGCATGAAGAAATGCATTACATCCAGCAGAAAACCGTATAACAAAATTACTGGATAAGTTATCCATTTGCTGAAGTGTATTCAGTGGAGGTCAGTAAGACGCATCTCCACCAAACTGCAGGGATCTGAAAGGGAGGGAGATAACCAAGGTCTGCAAGATCTACACTTTTAGAGATCACTGAAGCTGACTCTGACAGCCTGAAAGAAGCTGCTAACTTTGGCAGCATGTTCAACCCGCAGCCCACATGGCCCACTCTTACACTGAATCTCAGAATAACAAGTGAACCTTTCAGACCCTGTCCCTGCCACTTTTTCAAAAAATGAAAAAAAAAAAAAACCCAAACCCCACAACCCAAACATGTGAGCCTGATTTTTCTTTTTTTCCCACAAAATGATTCACCTTTCTGGAAACTCAATACTTTTCTCAACTGAATTAAAAGTTTGAAAATCTATAATTTCTGTACTATGAAAACTGATTTTCTTACCAGTTAAGGATGAATATACACCTAATACACTCATCTGACAAGGCTCAGTACAAAAAACACTGTGAAGGCTTAAAAAGATTTCATAGTGGCTCCAAAAATCCTCCTTTTGTGAAACATCATTTTGAGCATAATCTTCTGAGAACTGAAACAGATCTTTTAGGCATCATGAGGTATCCTTTCTGGTTTTCAGGTGCCATTCAGAAACAGTCTGTGTTATCCAGAAGTTTGCACTCATATTTTCTAGGTCTGCATGTAAGTCTGACATCTCCAATGGTGAAAGGAACACCACATTTAGGCAAATTAATCCTGCCCTGTTTATCTCTCCTCTCCTTGTGAAGGAAGCCCAAGTTACTGCTTTAGACTAACATATCTAATTTTGAAACATCTGAAGTTTCCTGCTTCAAAGCACATTAGAGAGGCTATATTTTTTTATGTATTAAACAGTTGGATGGAAGCCAACACCTCTGGGTGAAAGCAATATAGTTAAAACTGAAATCTTTTGCAAACTGGAAGGTGATGGGTTTAAATAAGAAATACACAATGTAAACTGAGAACTCTTCAGGTTGGGCATATCCTTTATTATACATATGTACACTATACATAGCTTTTTTTTATCTGCCAGTAACTCTCTAGTACAAATGAAACAAAGCCTGATTACCCATGTACTTACGTTGTGGTAGGTGAAATCACGGATGATACCTGTGATCAGAAAAAGAGGGCTAGAAGAGACTGTAGGAATCATGGAGAATCATGATTAAGGAGCATGACCACTATGGTTTCAACAAAGTCCTTGAGCTCAACTAAGTTTTTCAAGAAGACAGATTTGGAAGAAAAGAGAGAAGCTCCAAGTATGGCTTTTTTGATCTCTTGCTCTGTGGCTTTCTCCATGCCTTGATCTCTGGCTCAGTGGCTTTTGGGTCTAATCAAAGATCCTAAAATTTTTTGTTTCTAGACTTTCTTGTTATCTGTGTGAAAGCTGGTCTTACTGTGGGCAAAAGAAGACAAGATTTATGTCCACCTGTAATAAAACCTAAGGTACTTTCAGTGCACGCTGTCACATCAAGTGTTTCTTCCCTTAGTCTATTCTGATTTTTCATCCTTTAGCTAAATTTCTCTATAACGTCTCACAATAGTAGCTGCAGTAGGAATTTCTTTTTGTATTATCATTGCTACAATGAAGAAAAAAGTAAATAAACACATTATACCAAGACTAAGATACTATGCAGAAAAAGGAATTTAATCTCTTGACTTCTTTGGACATCACAAAGAATGGTTGTGGATCTGGAAACAAAACTAAAAGGCTGGGTTTTGGAGGCTGAAACCAAAGCTGATGGAAAGAATCTGCTCACATAGTAATCGTGGCATGGACCATATTTCAGATATTAGTTTCAATGCCTCAGTGATCTCTTTACTTGTATGTTAACACAGCATGGGCATGAAAGATTTAGACGTTATTTTCCTTGGAAACCTAAGTTGTTCTGCTTGTCCTGTTCATACAGAAACTAGACTTATATTTACTTCGCTCTACAGACCTTCTCTGCATGCTATTTCAACACCAGAAATGCTTTGTTAATATTAGAGCAGGAGAATGCAATCTGTCTCCATGCCAGAAATTAACAGAACAGCAATGGAAGAAAATAGCAGCATGGGGAAGAGCAAATAAACCTGGGCACACTGACCCCAGCTTACTCACTTTATGCCACTACAAAGAGTATTTTCTTCTTCTCAATTCACCATAAGAGCAAACAGAAAAAAACCCACTGCTCCGGGAATATAGAAGTCAAGTTTTTCCCTTCTGCTTCTTCCTTTGCACACTGCTTGGAAGAGAACAGGACCTGGAATATTGCCAAGTGTCACTGCACAAAGGAGTCCTTAGCTGGCACAGAGCCTGCATAATGTTTCCTACAACCTGTTTTTTTCTGATGGAATTCATCTTCCCTAACCTTCACCATCTAATAATTAGGCATCTAATCTAAGCCATTCATTATGTTCTCTCTGGAGTCAATGTAAAGAGAGAGGTTGGATGAATCGCCCTCTGGGGGTACTTGTCTCTGTGTGTTGACAACAGAGTCAGCCTAAAAGACTGGTTTAGAATAGACAGCTAAGTTTTTGGCAGCTAAAATTAAATTAGATGAATCCTAGCATCAGCTGCACTACTGTGACTGGCAGACTGACTCAGAGTAAGTCACAGCTAGCTGTGGTACTTTAAATGCTCAACAGGAGCCAGTATCTTTCTGACTCTGAAACCACTGTGTACATCTTTAGCCCTGCAAAGCCTGGATTAATGTATTTTCTCTATATGTAACTTGAGGCAGCTAAGCAGATCCACAGGCAAATCAGGAAACAATGATGCGTGGAGTAGGATCATACAAACAAAATAAATGTGAAGTGTATTGAAAACTGGCTGAATTGCTGACATCAAAGGATTGTGATCAACATCATGAATTTGAGCAGGAGGCAAGTCAGTAGTGCTGTACTACAGGTGTAGATGTTGAGACCACTACCGTGTAGTATTTTTATTAATGACATAGATGATGGGACAGAGTGCACCCTCTGCAAGTTTGGAGATGGTAAAAGTTTGGTAGGAGTGGATGACCAGATGCTTTTTCTCCCATTCAGAGGGACCCTATTAGTCTGGGAAAATGGGCAAGAAGAATCTCACGAAGGGCAGCAAAGGGAAATGTTAATCCTGCACATGGGAAGAAATAACCAAATGCACCAGTACAGGCTGGGGACTGATGGGCTGGAAAGCAGAGTTGCAGAGAAGACCCTAGAGGTACTAGTAGACACAAAGTTAACTATGAAACAGCAGTGTGTCCTAAGAGTAAAGAAAATGAAAAGTATCTTGGGCTGCATTATGAATACCAGGTTGGATGGGGGAGAGAAATGGGAAAAAAAAACAAAACGTGTGGGTTGAGATAAAAACAAAAGGAGAGGAAATAATATTACTGATAAAGCAATATACAAAAAAAAAGTGATGCACAATGCAACAATTGCTCACCACTCGGTGATCAGTAGCCCATGCCCAAACAGTGATTCCCCCCTGACCAACTCCCCTTAGCTTATACACTGAGCATGTTGCCTTATGGGATGAAATATCCTTTTGTTCAGGTTGAGTCAGCTAGGAGAACAGGGACAGTATGAGAAACTGAAAATGTCCATGGTTTAATTTAAGCATTACCTGGCAACATCTAAACCATCAGTTTTAACATTCTTCTCATCACAGACCCAAAACATAGCCCCATACTAGCTACTATGAAGAAAATTAACTCTATCCCAGACAAAATCAGCAGACCAGTGCCAGAGAGACATGGACATACTAGAGGGAGTCCACTGCAGTTCCACAAGGATGATTAAAACAGCTGTTTCACAAGGAGAGGCTGAGGGCTCAGTTCAGCATGAAGAAGAAATGATTGGGTGAAAAAATACCTGATTTAGGGTGAGTAATAACATATCCAGGGTACTCTCAATGTCACTGACTGAAAGGACAAGATGTAGTGGGTGCAATCTGAAGTAGAGGAAATCCCATTAGAACTTTTTTCCGTAACACATTTAGTCTCAGAGTGCTGAAGTACTGGAACAAGTTACCCAGAGGGGTTTTGTAGTCTCCATACTTGGAGATATTCAAAATCCAACTGGACACAATCCTGGGCATCCTGCTGTAGTTCTCCTTTCTCTGAGCAGGTGGGTTGGATTGGATGTTATCCAGAAGTCCCTGACAAATTCAACTGTACTATGTCATTCTTTATCCAATCTCCTTGCTACCTGAAGAATCAGCTGAATCTGATATATTTCACAGTTGGTAAAAAGTTAATGGTTTTGATGTCAGTTTTATAGAGTATAGATGAAAAAGACAGTCACATACACTGTTTCTTTTGAGATACTTTCTGATCATTTCTAATTGTTCAAAACTGGTGCAGAACTGCAGCATGAAATCCTGATGTGTGCTGGTTTTAGTCAGGGAAGAGTTAACTTTCTTCACAGTGGCTGGTATGAAGCTGTGTTTCTGGATTTACCCTGAGAAAAGGGTACACATTGCATATATCAACAAAACTCATGAAACATCTAGAACATAATGCAAAAAAAAAAGATCACAGGTATTTGTTGGGAAAAAAGACAGAACCCATGCTAGCAGGTCGTCACGGATATTTGAAATGTTTTTCCTTTCAGATCTAGAGTTTGTGATCTAGAAATACCTTTCTGATTTCAGTCATGCTTCTAGAATATAATTTAAAAATTATTAAACCTCTCCAGAATTAAGATTTTGATCTCATATACTCAGATATTTGCATACAGCACTATTAAATTTGTCTTCCTTAAATATTTTCAGTTGGTCAGTTAGAACTACAGATACTCCAGCCAATGCTGGACATTGAAAAGAGTTGTTGACGTTAATTGTTTACATTCTCTCAGGTCCTTTTGTACTCTACAGTGTGGGTTAGGTACCTGAATAGGTATGCTGAATCACTTCAGGAGGCATATTTCTCTTTCTGTTGGATGTAGGGTACACCTCAAGACAGTAAAGGTGTTCATGTCTACACTTCACCTAATTCAGTGATTCATTTAATATGGCCTGAGAGAGTTTTCCCCAGTACTATTTAGGCCAAAAATCAGAAATATCTCCTTTTCTTGTTCAGTGTTTAAGCATTCAATTAAATTCATTAAAGTCTGTAGAAATGAGTCTATAAAACAGGTTAATGGTGAATCATTTTTTTTCTAAGGATATCTGTGGCTCTCATGTTTGAATTCCTATTTTTGTACTGTAAGAATATTTTTAATTACATATTGCTTCATATATAATTTGAAGATAATTATATAGCAAGTAGATTAAGCTCTTATTTACTTATCATGACTGAAGATCTAATTTAGCAATTACTTAATATTCACCTAATGTAAAACTCTTATTAAATCTATACTGAACAGCAAAGACTTTTTTTTTTTAATGTTCACAACTTTGTAAGGAAGTAAAAAGAATAGTCAGACATGTATAAAGCACAGTCTTTAGCTATTATAATTTAGCTTGAGTTTTCTTATGAAAATGCATGTGACATGCATTTATTGCTGAGGAGGCTGACTAAAGTGATCTCAGTATTTCTCCCTACCAATTACACAGTGTGTGTGTGTTGTGTGAGCTTCCAGCCATAAGACAGAAAAATATCCACCACCATTCAGAGACAAGGAGGTGACCAACTCTTTGCCCTTTGAATCATTCAGAAATTAATCTCTGAAGGGATTTTTCACTGGTGTAAGGGGTGCAGAGAGTAAGAAACAGTTTTCCCTGTAATCACCTGAACAGGACAACCCATCTCAAACTGAATTCATGTTTGGTGAGGCAAACTCCAAATATAGGAGGTAATGTAGGGGATCAGTCAAGAATAAAGCTGACCACCATTTCTCCTCTGCTGATCCACAGATCAATATCTGATGTCTTTGCAGGCTGTGCCTGAAAGGTGCCTTTAAGTCTCCATAGGAATGGAGGTAAATGTAGTCAAGCAGCTAAACAATGTAAGTGTCCAGTCATTTATCCCTGGAAGATTAGTACCTAATATGAAAAGTAAAAGACATCAAAGATCCTAAGTATCTTTGGGGCATCAAACGATCAAGTGATGACCAGAGTTCATTATTCTCTGTTTTGGGGGCTTTATGCCAGACGATCTGTAGGCAAACAAAAGCACACTGTGTTTAATAGAGTGCTCCTATCTCATAGCTTGCCCTCCTGCTTTAGGTTTCCTGGAGGTAACCACCATGTTCTACTTTAAGTACCTTTGCACTTGCTTTGAAACCAAAAAAACGTCTGTTTTCTAAATCAGGATTACAGACTTGCTTATCGCTAAGCATCTGTGCCTGTTGCATATGGGTTAAGCTATTAACTGTCTCTTTGTTACCAAAAAAGCAGTTATAATGTTTATACAGCTCTATGTATGTGGGCAATGTCTTTGATCTGAGCATTTCATAATTTCATTTATGTCTATTAAGTACCCTAAAATTTCTGTGAAAAAGGTAGATCTATTAGCTTTTAAGGTCTGCTACGTGTCAGAGAGTTCAAGTAAATATCCTTTTAGATAAAAGGCAAATGTAATTATTAGCAGATATAAGACACAGACTTTGCACCTTAATTGTGTCTTGACTCTACACAATCCCAGTTGTGATGAACTATGCTCACTTATTTTTAGGTTTTGTTGGGGTTTTTCTTATGTCAAGTTCTGTAGTTGGATGAATCTTTTAACCAGATTATATTTATAAGTAAGATCCATGAGCACCATTTTCTATGATTTTCTATGAGACCTATTTTCTTATTTGACCGGAGTCTGTGGTTCTGAATGGATGTTTTACATGTAACTAACCTACTAAGCCATGATTCACTGACAGATGCTAAAGAGGAACAACTTAACCAATTAATTCAAGGTTTATCTTTGCAAAGATGAATTTAGATTCTGGTGATCTATGACCATATCTTTAAACCTTGATTAAATAGCCATCAATCTGTACAAAATAGTGCTGTCCTGTTTCTTTCCTGCAGCCACAGCACTTGTTGACTCAGTTGTTTGTGAAGGCTAAGCTTCCTAAATCATGTTTTCTAGAAACAAAGAGGGTAGCCCAAACATTCAGAGCAGGAAGCACAAGCTAATTTATAACAGGATTAACTTTCCTCCACCACCCTCCCTGTGGCTTTGTTGAGTTTTCTGTGGTAAGATCTCAACTGCAACTGTTTGATTGCAATTCTGTCCATGTCACCTCTCTGGTGAAAGGCAGAGACTGGTTTTGTGTTTGTTTGGGTTGTTTTGTTTATCCCAGTCGCCATACATAGACACTTCCACAATAGATGAATGTCCTTTAGCAGTGCTGTAGACAACAGACAGTATTCACACAGACTTCTTTGGGAGGCACAAGGATTGCCTTTCTTATTTGCCACGCATGTCACTGAAATAATGAAGTGGCTCTACACAAAAACAAAATCTAGACTCGCGAGCTACAGAATGTTTTATGCTTGGATCTGCCTGCTTGGGTCTACCTACAGGTACAACATATGGCATGGGATTCAGCCAATGATTAAAACAGCTAAATTTAAATTAAACATTCAGGTATTCACAGATGAGGTGTTGTGTTTCAGTTCTCTGTGCTCAGTAGATGTGCGTAGATCTCATTTAGATCTGTTTTAGTCGCCCACACCTTTGTGCCTGTTTGCAATACCATAGGTTATCTTGGCTGACCTCCACTTTAGTTTCAAGAGTAGATGGATATTCTGTAGCTGCAGCATCATATCTGCCAGCTCCGTGTGGATATCTCAGCTATTGTAGTCCCAAAAGCTGTTGCCTGACTGTATGAACAAGTGAACCTACATCTTGATTAGAAGAGTCTAGAGAGTGGTTCAGCTGACCGCATGTCACTGCCTGCTTTAGGGTTGTTCTTCTTTAGCATCTGCCATTTTTACAGTGGTGACTGAAGGAGATTCATATTCTGAAAAATATTTAGGTGTTTTCAACCTGTCAAGTCCATGATAAGTGCTTTTTAACCTTCGACCATCTGCTGCTTAAAGCTTTTATTTTTCCTTGCTTTTGTGCAATTCTGAAAAAACTCCACAAGAAAAATTTGAATCCCACTGCACTTCACAGAACATTTGCTGCCAGCAGAATCTTATCATGAGTGAAAATAAAACAAAAGAATCTAGGTAAAAACCAATAACATATTTGGTAAGATTTTGAAGCACTGGTAAATAATGACAAGGTGCTGTCTTCAGAATTCTATCCATTTTTTCTATTATATCATAAAGAATTATGACATATATATTGTTACTTTGTTACTAAGCAGAGAGATCCATTTTGAGTTCACCAAACCTAAATACTTATGAAAAGTTTCATATTATATTTTATGTGATATTTAAAATGACATAAAGCAATTGTCAGTCCCTTCTGCATTCACTTAACTCTTAGTGGTAATGTTTCTCTGTAATGGCCTTAGAAGAGTAGAGCAAAAACACCTGCATCAGTAGAAAATGTCTAAGTGAAGACACTGTCAGAGTTTTTGACCCCACCACATTAGTCACGTCTCATCCTAACTCCATGACTCTTATACAATTACTAAAGGGTTTTTATGGCCTTTTGTCACTGACACCTGTGATGATATTTGCCCTGGTGAGATAGAAGTTCTGCCAAACTCAGCATCGTGTCTGACAAAGTTTAAAGGAAAGAGGGAAAATACCACCTTGACTTCATCTAGATGTGTTCTTCCAACTTCTGATGATCAGGCATTTAGGGAAGTTGATATGTCTTTTTATAAAAGGAAAACAATTATGTATTGTTTGAATTCTACAGTTCAGTGGCTGACTCTCCCATGTCTATATTCCAGAAATGCATTTTTAGAGAGGAGAATATGATTTCCCTTTGGCTGTGTCTTGAAACTCTCAAGAAGCCAAAGCATCAAAGAAAATTCTAATGTCTAGGGCTTACTGTCTATTTTTTTCCTGCAAAATAATTTAACAATGAAGCCTGTCAGTAGTTGGTTATCATAGAAACAGAGTTATTTTCATTATACATCTATTAGCATTATCACTGTGATTCAACAGACACTGTTCTTTCAGAATTTCTAATTAAAGTGTATTGTGAATTAATCTTTAGTAACCTTTTTTTTTTATATATATATATTTTTAACAATACTGGTGCTAGAAACTATAATCAAAATCATTGCACTGAAAGACTTAAAACAGGACATGGGCTCATCTCCCGGAGATACGTTCCCCCAACTCTGAGTCATAATGGTAGGGTAGGGTAATTATAACCTTTTATAAAAGTTAAGCATTAGAGTTAGTATGATAGGCTTACCTTGCAGTTAAATAATCACCAACAGAGGATAATTCAGGTTATGCTAACCAAATTTCCAGGATAGACACCACTTTCACATAGCTTACATATCTCCTTTTGTTGATTAAGATAGTGAGAAGAACAGTGAGCTCCAAATTAGATATCCACATTTTAGGAGTGCTTGCTACTATAGCTAGATCTCACCTTTGGTAACTTAGCAACACTTAATTAAAAGGAAACTTTGTCCATCTAAGGTCAAATTAGACCTTAAATCAGGGAGGCACCTTAGTATATGATGGAGTTTATAAAAGGAAAAATTTCTTGCCAGTTGCTGTGCAGAGAGCCCTAAGCAGAAAAGAATCATAGAATCATAGAATGATAGAATGGTTAGGGTTGGAAGGGACCTTAAAGATCATCTAGTTCCAACCCCGCTGCCATGGGCAGGGACCCCTTCCACTAGACCAGGTTGCTCAGAGCCACATCCAGCCTGGCCTTGAAGACATCCAGGGATGGGGCATCCACAACATCTCTGGGCATCCTGTTCCAGTGCCTCACCACCCTCTCTGTGAAGAATTTATTCCTGACATCTAATCTAACCCTCCCTGATTTCAATGTATCCCCATTCCCCCTTGTCCTGTCACTACAGGCCCTTGGAAAAAGTCCTCTCCCAGTACCCTTGTAGGCCCCCTTCAGATACTGGAAAGCTGCAATGAGGTCTCCTCGGAGCCTCCTCTTCTCCAGGCTGAACAAGCCCAGTTCTCGCAGCCTTTCGTCATAGGAGAGGTGCTCCAGCCCTCTGATCATCTTCGTGGCCCTCCTCTGGACTCGCTCCAAGTGGTCAAAAGATTTTTTTTTTTTTTTAAAGGCAAGCAGATTAAAAAATCAAATAAAATTGACTTGAAGCAGGGAAAAAGAAGAGGGAGAGAATAAGAGCTAGGCTGGTTCAGAGGAGAAAGCAGACTGAAAATACTCATACTAGTGAGGAATCTAAGGCAGTAAAAGGCCTGTTCCTGGAATAGATTGATATATCTGTTGTGCTACTTAAATTAAAGTAATTAGGCTTGGTATGAAGTGTGAAGGTCCTCTGCACACCCTTAATATATCTCCCACTGAACTTTTGGGGATGAAGCTCAGATATAAGGTGAAACTTCATAGGCTCATGGCAGAGAGACAGCTTTGAGGGAGAGGAGAATTTGTTCTGTGGAGAAACAGGAGGGGGGAGTTGGCACCCAGACCATTACTGTCCTATAGCCTGATTAAACCCAAGGAATGTGTCGAAAAAAAAGAATCCTGTTCATCAGGAACCAGCGTATAGCTGGTAGCTGATTTAAGGAAGCTCTATTAGGGTTATGTCCCCTATTTGGGCAACATCAGAAGTGCAAGAAGAATTTATTCTTTAATATTCTCTAACCACAACTTGTGGAGCCTCCAACTTTCTTTACAACTTGATGATCATAGCAGCTGCCTGACCAACGACTCCTCCAACTTTCATTTGTAGGGTTGAAAAGTAGCAGATTCTCCCAGGACATGCTGCCCTGAAGGCCAGCTTCCAAGACTTCTCCTTAGAACTGATTCTTTTCAGGATAAGCACAGAGATAGCCACATGCTAGCCATCAGCATCTGATCCACTGTTACCATTACCACTTGCTCAAATCCATCTTCTGACCATCTATTTGGGGTTACTTGGTGTTCCTCTTCAAGAATCATGGTCTCAGTGATAGACTGGACCTTCCCAGTCTGCAGCAGAACTGTCTCTGATGTGTTTCAAAAACACATAACTGAACATTTCTAAGCATTCCAAACTTGGGATGAGTGGGAGACTGCTAAAATTTGTTGGTATGGTCACTACACCAAGTAGAACCACAATAGAGGCAGCTAATTTTTTTTGTACATCAGAGAGATTGACTTTGTGAAATATTTTTTGCTGTGTTTCTAGGGCAACATATCTGATGCTGAGACAAGACATGAAGCACACACCTCCTGTTCCACAAAATTTTCCAATTAAAAAAGTTTTCTGTTTTCGGCCCTAAGGGTGATCTCAGAGTTGACTAAAATAAATGATATGTTGGGGTTTGTTTGTTTGCTTTTGGTTTTTTTAAAGGTTATTTTTAACTGTCTTAGTCTGATGCTGAGACAAGACATGAAGCACACACCTCCTGTTCCACAAAATTTTCCAATTAAAAAAGTTTTCTGTTTTCGGCCCTAAGGGTGATCTCAGAGTTGACTAAAATAAATTATATGTTGGGGTTTCTTTGTTTGTTTGTTTGCTTTTGTTTTTTTTAAAGGTTCTTTTTAACTGTGTCTTAGTTTTTGTTTTTCCCCATAAAACTTGGAAAACTATTTACATTTAGTCTACCTACAGTGTCAGAGCTGCAACTGACAAAAGCTGAAGATCAGACCCAACATATCCTAATGCTCATCGGTTTGAAAATGTGCTAATGGATAGTAAAGCAAAAAAAGTGCTCTGTTGTACAGCTATAATAGTTCTCTGGGGTAACCAAAATAACCTATTGTCTGAAATTATCATGTTCAGTGGGCAACATTTTCAAGTATTGCTTCAAGATGTCAGCTCAGTCTTGCATGATACAGTTTTTGTACTCATACGAACAATCAAATTTATTCCAAATATACTCTTAGTCCTAATGGCTAGTGTCATGAAGTTTTGAGCAACCAGTTCTGTTCAAGGACACGACTTTGTTGTAAAATAAATAACATGTGAGTTTAAATACTGCAACAGAAAGCGCATCTTCTCCTGATTAAGGAATAATGCTTTGAAACAAAGTTACCTAGGTATGCCTAGAGCACTGAAACGCCAC
The DNA here is from genome assembly GCF_000690775.1 of Eurypyga helias. Classification (NCBI taxonomy): domain Eukaryota; kingdom Metazoa; phylum Chordata; class Aves; order Eurypygiformes; family Eurypygidae; genus Eurypyga; species Eurypyga helias. Next base: position 12,751 of record NW_010227454.1, on the reverse strand, counting down.
TTGAAAGATCTACTTCTGGGTTTATTCCTGGATTATTCTGAATAAGTCACTTTTCTTTCCCATCTGTAAAATGAGGGTGATAATATGTGCACCTTCATCTGCACATCTCAAGGCCTTTTGCAAGTATGAAGTATTCTATTTTAATTCAGTGCTATCTGTGAGACTAATTAACATAATGGCTCAAGAGAATCTTTTGATCATTGAAGGTGAGAAGAGACACCAATTTCTTTTGATTTTGAAGAAAGCACAACCAGTCCTCCACAGAATCAGACTCTTCAAATTATGTAACTCTCCAAGACTGATATGCTGAAGCTTGTTCACTTCAGAGGGATTTTCATGAGTTTTATTATTTGGAAAGTACTGAAACAGAATTTATAGACAAGAAACATTTTCATTTTTCTGTTTCTCTTTTGGCTACTCAAATGGACATTTGAACTCATTTCTAAGAACAAAGGGATACAGGGAATGCCACTAGAATCTTGTTAATTGCTTTTCCCAGTAATTACATTTATCAGATGATTCAAATTAATCTAGCTTCTAAACTCATTAAATGTAGTGGGTCAGGTAAATATTGTGATTCAGTAAGTGTTGAGAGTTCCATGGTACCAGAGGTAACATAAGAGCAGGTGAGAAGACAGGCACTGAAAAAAACTCAGTTTTTACCCAGTACATAAATAAGGGCTTATTTTTCATTTTCAGCTCAGCTCTCCTTATAGAATCATAGAATGCTTTGGGTTGGAAGGGACCTTAAAGATTATGTCCCCCATCAACAGTGTTTAAGAAAAGGCAGAATTTTAAACGCAAGTTTTTCTCACAAACAGTTGTTCAGCTACAGAACTCAGCTTGAGAAAGTGGTCCAAGCAAGAAAGTTCTGTTTGGAATGATTAATGGATTGACAAAATTATAAACATCTGGCAAGGTCTTATAGTAGGATGTATTTGAGAATACCGGTCTAATATTTGTGTTCCAAGCACTGAAGGAAGGTTATCCCTTTGCTGTCTTTTCTAGAGGTCTTGAACTCTTTGTTTTACAGTTGGTCGCCACAATGTGGACAGGGCAAAATCCTAAGAAGAAAAAATAATCAATTAAAACTTCAGCTGAGGCTGATAGATGGAGAGTGTCTTGACAAATCAAAGTTACTGGGGTTCTACAGCTCACCCTTGGGCTGAGAGTTTGCAGAATGGCAAGTTTCTAAGCTTTGATTCTGAATGTAACCAAAGAACCTTTTGTGGCTGTTTCCTTACCTGGAAAATGGGTTTAATGATACTTTTCTTCTCTTTCCTCTTTGAGCTCTGATAATGAAATGTATTATGTGGTGGTTAATATTAATCACTGGGACAGGATCAGGCCTCTTGAGAGACAAATAGTAAGTCTTATATATTTACTAAGTGACCATGTCAGAGTGTTATCTTTCCTCCTGAATGATCTTCTAATTATTATTTTCTAAAACACACTTAATGCAAAAAGGGAACAAATGTTTCAGCCTTGGGAGCTCATTTCAAGGTTGCATATTGTACCAAAGTGCATTACGAAAAACCTTTTATACCAACTGTAATTAGAAATAATTGCCAGCAGTGTAGTTGTTCGTTTTCAGGAACTAGGCACAGGAGGTTAGCTCTGCTTAAAATGCCCATCACATTTGTGCCTGCTTGCATATTTTCATAGCAAGGACCTCTACAATTTTACTTAAGGATGTGAAAGGATAATTTACAGCCTGGCTGAGTACAGTGTACCTGCAAATATGCAGTGTGGATAGCCCACTTTAGCTCCGATGTTTGGAGAGTAAGAGTGCTCTTGTTGCATAAAATTAGATTGTGCCACATAAAACGTATTCAGTTATTGATTATACCTTATGGGATCTTAGGAAACTAACTTTTCTCTCTGTGTAACTTGAATAAAGCTACTCAATTCTTAGATTATAAATTTGCACTTACTAAAAGAGTCAGACTGTGCATCCTGGACAACTTGTGTGGATGACGTGACTGAGGATTTTGAGTCTGATGATGATTAGGAGAAGACCTCAATTCCCATATATCTCTACCATCTACAATAGAATATTAATTATTTTTTCTGCCAGTCTGTCAGGTATTAGGTATGAAAACAATATCTTTAACATATCCTGAAAGTGTGTATATATAAGATATAGTTTTATACATATGGATGTAAATGTGTTCTGTATGTATATATATTTATATGCACATTTTATGCACACGTTTTTGCTTCGACTGGCTCGTCACAGTAGTTACATATCAGTTCAGTTCTCCTACAGAAGTGAAAGTAAATGATTGTTTATTAGCTTAAATGGGATTCATGTCACACAGCTTTTGATACTGAACATGTAGACATTCAAATCCACATCAGCTGTCCCAGATGCACTTAGGGGGAATAATTCATATGCCCTATAATAGACTTTATGTGTCCCCAAACTGCTTTTTGCTTTCCTTCAATTACAGAGGGACCCAGGAGTCACTAGATCAAAGGTAAACACCTGCATTGCACATGTCTGCATTTAGCCAGATGAGTCCTATCCCTTGTTACTCTAAGATGTGGAGACTGCCAGGTCTGAGGCACAGGAGCAGACGAACAGATGTACAGAATACAAATAAAGGGATGCAAAGTGTTAGCCACTTCGTAGATGAAGTATGGGACAGTGATCTCAGATGACTTGATGTACACAACATGGGAAGTTAAAGGCAGAACCAAGAGCCAGCTCGACATTTTTCTGAATCACTCTACAGGGTCTTATTTACAAACTACACTTACTCTCACCATAATTAAAATAGCAGTTAATGGCAGAGTAGCAATCTTAAATAACTTGACCTAGGCAAATCATTGACTCATTATTCTGGTTTGATACTTGTCTTGCTGACTTTGGAGAAAGAATTACTTAGATACCATCTGTTTCCTGTTAGCTGTATTTTATGAGAAAAAAAAAAAGAGAAAATCTATTATAAATGAATGCTCAGGAAATGCACAGGACAACGACAAGGCCTAGCATGAATGATGGAGCTAAAACCTATGACTTACAAGGTATTGGCAACAGTGGGGTGAGGTTTCTCATACCTTTATATGCATCCTTTTATCTTTGCCCCTAGGACTGATCAAAGGAAATTCATGTTATTTATATTTCTACTGAGTGCTTTTTAAGTTGTACAAATATTTTGCCTAATGCAGTGTTACAGTCCTTTGGGAACTGGACTGAGTCCACTGAACACATTGCTCATAATCATTTTGCCCATGCTATTTATCTCATTTTAAAACAGTTCTTGGTCCTCAGGACAAATTGTTTAACCTATTATTGTGCAGAGTCAGAAGCCCAAAAAAGCAATAATTGAACAGGAAAACACTTTAACCTAAGATTTTTAAGAATTAAGAGCATAAAAAGTAAGCCCAAAGTTCCGTGTCTTGAGTAATGTAAGAGATCTTGCTATCATGACTTCTAGAGACTCAAGATATTCCTGGAAGTTTGTAAGACAGGCAAGTCCTGATTCCTACCTTTAATTGAAGACCATTAAATGAACTACTTCTGCATTATAGTTCTTACAATAAAAGAAAGTAAGTAACATTTGTGCAAATAATCTGAAAAACATGCATTTAACATGACAGTTCATGGTAAATACTGATAGAGCATTGTTATCTATGTCTCTGTTCTTCAACATAGTGAACCTACTCTAATCAGAGAGTGAGCAACCTGTTGCTGCACTTATTTATTATGCATCCCAGTTGGCATAGCTATTAATTTGAGTTTGGAAAGGATTATTTCTGTCCATTAACCGCCTGTATCTCCATGTGTGAAATATCAAATCTTGAAATCCTATCCACCATTGATATATAAAGGGTTCCGTAATGAAAGCCTGTAAGACAATGTTGTGGTTTAGACCCAGAAGGCAACGATGAACCATGTGGCCTCTCACCCACTCCTCTGCCAGTGGGATGGAGAGGAGAAAAAATTAGGAAAGGCTTGTGGATAAAGACAAGGACAGGGACGGATCACTCACACATTATGGTCCCGAACAAAACAGACTCAATTTGGGGAAGAAAAATCAATTTAATTTGTTACCAATAAAATCAGAGTAGGATAATGAAAAATAAACTTTGAAAAACAAACACCTTTCCTTCACCCCTCCCTTCTTCCCGGGCTCAGCTTTGCTCCTCATTTCTCTACCTCCTCCCTCAAGCAGCACATGGGATAGGGAATAGGTGTTTTGGTCAGTCCATCACACAGTCTCTGCTGCTCCTTCCTCCCCAAAGGAGGATCCTCACACTCTGCCCCTGCTCCAGTGTGGGGTCCCTCCCACGGCAGACAGTCCTCC
>NW_010227454.1:2791-8221 GCF_000690775.1 Eurypyga helias | reverse complement strand
GGGGTCACAGCCTCCTTTGGGCATCCCCCTGCTCTGGTGTGGGGTCCTCCCTGGGCTGCAGAGGGGTCTGTGCCCCCCATGACCCTCCCTGGCTGCAGGGCACAGCCGTCCTCACCCTAATCCTAACCCACTCCAAGCCCCCCAAACCCAGTACAGACACTAATTACCTAGCTGGATTTCTAAGTAGGAACTGCATTGTGTATGAAGCTCAGGTCCTAGAAGATGTTGAAAACTGCACAGAACAGAATAAGAAGCTCTAGTTCAAAAAAATGCCTTGAGCACCTGCTTAAAGTCCAGTTATGCATATGCTTGAAACTGCACACAGGTTGTGGTGGTCTGCTAAATCATAGGGAGAAAGCAATTCCTTCATAATTTCATTTCTTGATTCAGCCTTGTGAAATGTTTGCTGCAATCTTATCACTGGGAAAGCATTTTAAAAGGTACTATCATCTTATCTCTTCTTAAACAGAGAAATCCCTTGCTTAACAGAATGCATTTTTAATATGTTAAGCACTGCAGTTCATTACATTTATGGTAACTTTCTCTTACATGACCATGCTATTACCTTTCAAACTTAAATATAAATTCAGGGAACAAATAGAGTTAATGAAATTTCTGAAAATGGCTTTCTTAATGATTCTCATTCCAAATGTCTTTGAAAATAAACTGGACAGCTTTTTAGATGGGGTTTAAATATTCCATAACATTAACAGAAGACTTAGTTCTACATTGTAAAGAAAGTGAAGACTATACAGTGATAGAAAGAGGGAGAGCTGTTCAGGAAATTATGATTTCTATTCCTGTGTTGGAGCAATTTTACCCTAGCAGAAGCTCAAGACCTGAATATAAACATCACAAGCATTAAGTAACTGCTTCAGTTTAATGAAATGCTGAATGCAATATATTGAGAAAGGAAGAGTATCTTGACATAGTTTTAACAACTGGAGGGAGTAATTAGACAAATAACCTTCATATTTATACAGCATGAACAACACCACTAAGGTTGCTATATAAATGTTCGCCAGGCTCTGCACCTTGCCAAAGAGATTTAGAAAGGAAAGAATAATATTCTTCATTAGCACAAGGCTTCACAAAATCTGGTTTCTTTTCCGTTCTGCAGATTCTCTGGTGTAAAATATTATGGTTGAAATCCTGAAAAATTCCTATTGTTGCAACAGCAGCTATAGTCCATCTCCTCTTTCTTCCTTACTATCCCTAGCAGACTTAATATCCTTGAAACATACACCTCTTGTCTAATGATGATTGAAACCAGCCAACATACTTAATGGATAGTGAGGACTGGCAGATATACAGCAGGATTGCAGCAGTTTCCTTTCCTTAAGAAACCAATTAAAAAATGATGAAAACTTCCTTTGCATCTTGCATTTTGGAAGTTATTGGTGTTGGGCAGGTCAAAATGGAACTGAAAACATACTTTATTATGGCAACTAAGAGAGAAGAGATGTATAATTAGGCTAATATTGTATGGCTCTACTTGTAAGCAAATATACATGTAGAATTCCAGGAACTTACTGAAGAGTGTGTGTGTCTGTGAGAATATGTCACCTGAGCAAGAACTGTTTTCTAAAGGCCGAGTGAGGGGACGACTAAGAAACAAGGCAGATTTTTAAGTCTCTGCCAACTCCTTTCAGCCATGCAAGCTTTGCAAAAACAGCTGCTGTTTTCAAAACCTGACATTTTAGAACCATACACAGCCTCAGTGCTGGTCACTCTTAGAGCTACTGCTTTGCTCAGCTTCCCCAGGGGCAGAAATACCTGCAGAAGGTACTGTTTAATCGGCATAAAAACAAAAGTGCAAAATCAAAACCTGTCAGCCTCATCTGCTGCTCCTTCTTCCTTCTCAGCTATTCATCACTTCTGCAGTTTTCTCTCAGTGCAAGAACTGTGCTGAGCTAAGAATGCCAGCTCAATAGGCGAAGAAAGGTTTAAAGTACTATCTCATATCCAGATAACTCCCATCCTTCTAGCGGATAAACACACATCCTAGGATATTTGTGGAACAATGTTTCTTGGTGTTTTAATGGCACAAGGATACTTTTGGGTGAGAGTGGATATATGGGACAGGGTTTTTTTCTAACTTAATTTGGTATCTTATTTGGCAGACTGGATTCTGTGGAGTTTCACAGTACTGTACTTTCATAAGGTAGCACAGAAGCTTCCAGAAGAACAAAGGAAAAATATAAAGCTCTTCCATTTGGATTTTATCTTTACTTTCCTAATTGGGACAGCTCATCTTCAGAGGAACAGAGTGAAAAACACAATGTCCAGATGTCTGCTATCTTAAACTGATGATAGAAGAGCAGGAAGAAAAATTGTGTAGAGCCAAATCACACAGAATAGCAGGTCATCTCAGATATCTTAACATGTTCATGCAGTAGTGTTGACATCCAAATACTGTGGCTGGCTTGTATTTTTAAGAGCAGATAGGGCGGGTTTATCTCTAACGTGCATGTCTGAGACATGACATTACTTGGGGATCAAGCAGCTTTTACCCAGCTCTCACTGTAGCTGTTCTAAAAGCTCTCAAGGTTCTTGATTTAGCTAAGGAAATTCTGATCTGAGGGAATATAATTCTGTTCAAAACCAAATTATTTTCAAAAATTGGGACTTTACTCCAGATTAACAGCTGGATTAACAGCCAACAAGAACAGACATTTCTGTTCCACAAAGATTGCTTCCCTATAGCTTTGCTTGCCTGATACATCATTTCTTGTTTGCTAAGAAAAAAATCCACTTTTTCAACTTTCCTATACAGCTAAGGTTTGTTTGTGATCTTTGCAAAAAATTTAAGCTTTCCTTAGAAAGGAGAGGTAGGGGGGGAAGGCTACCTTCTAAAACAAGAGTATTCAGTTTACTCTAGTTGATTTGGCTTCTGTAGTTCAGGAAGAGTGAAAGATACATCTAGAATATTCCTTTCTATCTTAAACACATCTTCAGTGAGAAAAATTCCCTCTAGAGATACTATTGTGTCTCTATTGACTATTATATTGGAGAGCTATTGAAGGCATCTAAGTAAGAGCTGGATTTTCCCTTTTGTCTTGCCCTTCTCCTTCATCTTCTCCTCTTATCTGCAAAAGGAAACATGAAGTTATCACCCTTAGCTTTGAGGGGCTACCTAATGAATCAGAAACACATGATAAAAATGAGGAACCAGATGCTATCCCAGGCACAAGTGACCCATAACTGGAGCTAAGAGGCCGTTTGGGAAGGTGGATACATTTGTTCAAACTTCTTTCGCTGAATCGTCTTTAACTTTTTTGAAACTTCCTGACTTGTTAAGGTGGTCTGATGATTCCCAAATGCATGGCCAGAATACGGCACCAATGTATATGGTGGGCAAGGACCTTCAAGGTATTATGAAAAAAAGTTGTTGTTGTTTATGCTGATGCAGACTAGGTGCCCAACTTAGTACCTTCAGTCTTTGATGAGCTCCACCTTCTTTCCATTGCAAAACTGCTATTGCCACTTGTATGATATAAAAGGAAGTTTGTAACTCTGGAGATGGGTTTTGGCATTTGTTCTCCTTCCCATCCACAACTCTCACCGTCTGAAACTTTAGACCCATTTATTTTTCATGTATGGGAAATATATAATGACCTGAAGAAATAGATCAGCAGAGAATTAAGCCCACGGTGAAGTATATGAGGGGACCACAATATTAAACTTTGGTGTTTGTGTTTTCCATAATAAATGACTGTAATGGTACCTCCTGGTCTTAAATTCAACATGTGCATTACTACCACAACTACCAAAAATTGAACATTTTTTTCCCTTTATCTTTCCATTAAAATGCCTATATTACTGTTTTAAACTTCTCAGAAACAGTTTTGTTCCCCTAGTTCGTGCATTTCTCAGGTATGGTCACTTCTATGTTAAACAATAAAAAAATCCCAAAAGTACAGAGAGAGATAAAGATTTCTAGTTTGAGACTCCTTTTGCTACCTACATGTAAACAACTGTAATGATCTTGAAGAGCTGATAGCTTAATCTTTAGGGAATAGTAAAGGTGAAAGGAAAATGTCATACTCTGACAGTAATTGCCTAAGTATGATTAAGCTAAACTGCTGAATGAATGCCTATGAACTTTGATTGTGGTACAGCTAAGGAAAAAGAAAATTGTTTCCTGCTTCAGAGGAGCACACAGGAAAAAATATATTCTAATTTTTGATATATCAAATGACAGAGGAGTGATACCCCAGCATTTTATTTATACAAATACATTTGGGGATTAGATTCATAGCTCAAGGAAATATTTTCATTGTGCATTACCCAGAGTCATCAAGGCTATAATTTCATTTGTGATAATGGAAAGAAAAGGAAAATGGGGTTATAGTAGTGCTTTGTGCATGTATGTGTATGTGTGTGTGTAAACACAGTGTTTTGTGGTGTTAAAATACAGCAGTATGTATTAGCAGTAAACCGTGATTACTTTGGAAGCTGTGGAAAGACAGCAGAGACATGACCTGTTTTTCCCTTTCTTCTTTATTCTGGAGGGAGATGGGATTACTTAGTTTAGTTAAGCAGTGTTTTCCTCCGTCTTTGATTCCGTAGTGCTGTCACGTCCTTATCCTCGTGGGTCCAGATCCACAACTACTATAATTTGACCCAGAACCATTGATTTTATTGGAATCACACCAATTTACTACCAATTTACTATGTTTGAGAATTGGGACTGCACTGATTTCTTCTTACTGTAGCAGTTAATAGTCTCTTGTTGCCTTGGCTTTTTTTTTTTTTTAATTAAATATGTTCTTTCACAGCTTATTAAACCCTGTTGTTTACAGGCAGTCAGTGCAACAAAGGTTAACGTGTCAGGTTTTGCTTCCTGATACAAGTGTTTAGGCTTGACTGAGGCCACCAGGGAATGACTTTACAGAACTACAAATTGCTCATCAGAATCTCTGAAAAAACTATTGACTTTAGAAGAACTCAACTAATATATAGCGACTAAATGGCTGGCAAAAACCAAAACACACTCTCTACAACTGAAAGATCATAATAGTCCACAGTTGTACACTGTCTGATCAGCTTGGTATGTGCTGTAATGTTCAGAATCTATTGTTTCATATGTAAGTGCAAGAAAATCTGAAACACAATTTAAACTGCCCAGAGTGGTCTTGACCTTTTTTCTGGAACACTCTTATCTATAAATTATCCTTATCATTCTCAGCTCCCATTTAACCTGCAGAAGGGCAGCTAAACTTACAGAGTCGGGAATGTGCAGAACCATTTTCAAATCTATGTATAATCTACCCCAATGACTCTTTTCAGTTCTGTTTTTACAAGAAAATTCCAGAGGAGAAGCTGGTAAAATGTGAAAATAAATCCAAGAATGATCTGTTACAAAACCTGACTCAAGCAGAAAACATCAAAGGGAGAGAGGAAGAAGAGAAGGAGATAGTCCTGTAC
>NW_010227454.1:0-2759 GCF_000690775.1 Eurypyga helias | reverse complement strand
TCCTGTCCCCTCCCCCAGAGCGGAGGACTGCTCAGGAGTTTAGCACTCAATAGTCTAAAGACAAGGAAACAAAAACAATTATTGCCTTGGGCCAACTTCTGGGTTTAGGAGCAGTATTCAAAATCAGGCAACTGTATGACAGCATATTTTTTTGGTCATTCTCAAATCCTCAGGTGGCTGTGCAGGATCATGTTTTAAATTCATCCAAGCTATATCTCAAGACCTATTTATATATATGCCCAAGATGTGAATTCCAGCATGCTTTTAATGGCTGGGGCTTATGTTTCTCTTAGGTATACAAAATCAAAGATACATCACATTTTCATCTGTGTTTTGTGAGACATGTGGATGCAAGTCATCATGCTCTTTCTGGTCAGTTTAGAGGTGGAGAGTTGTTCTATTCCCTTACAGGAGGGGTGTGATTTTGCAGGTCAAAGTATATTATTATTTGCAGTTTTGGGTTGGGCACTCCTCAGCTTGGTTCCCAGATGGTTGGTCATGATGATGGTCCTTCTGCAACCTTTGACCATGCTGCTCAGTTTCTACCTGAATTAGCGCATTAACTGGATTATGTGAGTGTGTAATGTTGCTGTGGTTTTTAGATGGTTCCTGTAAGCACAGAGCCCTGCAAAGTGGTCTGTTTTGTGGCTGTCATGTACTGCTACTCTTTCTTGCCTTTGCAAGGATCTTTTTTTATCAAATCTGGTTTTTCACTGATAGCTTAGCTGCTGGGCCTGCCATATAGCAGATACAGGTTTTAGTACAGTATAGCAGATACTTCCTTGCTGCATATGTCCATTGCAACCAGCACAGATACATGGTAAGGAAACATGAGACATAAGGAGAGGGGGCATTGGGTAAAGTTAGAATATGAAATGTTGGATTTACTGGCTCTGCTGTCTTTCCCTTGGGTGGGACTTCCTGCACTTATGGTCAGATGTCTGCAATGTAGATGTGGATGTGAACTTCTTCCCCCGAGGCTTCCCTGACCATCAATGTGCAAAAATAGGTAATTGTGCAGTATGGCTCATCTCACCTACATTAGATGTCTAGTTGAGGATTAGACAAATTGAAGCTTATTGTCCATTGATGGAATTGATTAGATGTCCTAAAGGACCCCCAGGGGACTAGCTTGAGCAGAAATGCCTATTTTGCAGGTGCTTATGAATAGTAAATGCAAATCCTTTCCTTTGTGATAGACCTTGTATATTTTTTTTTCACACAGATGTCTAGAGTCAGCTTTTTAAGAGTCTTCTCTTTGCCTGTTTGCTTTCTTCTTTTTTTTTTTTTTTATAATTATTAAGAAATCTGCACAAAAGATCTCTTCTACTCCAGGAATTTCTCTCTTCTTTTTTTCATATCCTCACCTAGAACTGACATTTTTTTTTCCCCTGGACTCATAATTATCTCCACAGCAACTAATGAGGATTCTCAAAGGGTTTTTATTTCAGTTGAAAAGTAAGCAGCAGAAGCAGATACGTGACTGAAGCAGCACAGCTACTGTAGGTACTGTCTGGTGCTTTTTTCAGAGATTTTCAGCATCCCCTATCGTGTTTTATTTGAAAGAGATATGAATTTAATATCATATTTGGAACATAGCTTGTTTTCTCACATATTCTTGCATATTTGGTAGGCACTGAAATAAAGCTCTTGACTCCCAAAATATTAACTTGAAATTCAAATCTGAATTTCTTCATCAAATGAGCAAAAGTCCTAACTATAATCCACCATTTTTATAGAATTGTTCAGAATGAATTTATTTTCTGATATGGTCAGGAATAATTAAATTTTGAAGCTGGTGCCTAACGTTCATTAGCCAGGAAATGAAAAAAATATCATGATAACATTTCACCAGAATGTCAGTGAAGGAAAAAATAATACTTGCCATATATGAGGGGACTAGAGTATTCCCATGATATTTATTTTAAGTCTTAGAAAGAAGGGTGAAATTAATTTAACCTAACTGTATCTGTATGAAAGCATCTAAACTACCTGTTTCAACTCCCTCTATAGTCAATGAAAAAGGACTGGAATTTCCAATGTGTTATTTTGCCTAGACACCTTGTATCTAATATAATATTATCCTTTAAGATGAAAGACTACATTTAAATGAAACCCCAGATTTTTATCTTTTTTACTTCCTGTGTCAATATGAATAGAGAGAAAAAATCAAACAAACAAAACCACAAAAAAAACCACTTACCTAAAACTCAAAAGGAAAATAAAAACACTTTTCGGTGTTTGATTGACATGGACAGGTTTTAAAATGTGTCACGTTATCTCTGTAGAAATCAGGAAGCAAAAATAGAAGGAACAATGTTATTTAATAGTTTAGAAGCACTTTTATTTATTTCAGTGGTGCCTTTGGATGTCCCTATAAAAGGTTGTTATTATTTCAAGATCTTTGGGTGCACCTGCTAAGTATTCCTGCAGAGGAAAACTGTGACTCTCCATTCAGGTTACATTTTACAGTGAAAAACAAGATTGTAAGGTGGAGCAATGACACACTGACTGGCAGTTCTCTGGGTCAAGCCACGTGGAAGCCATTGCTTCCCTTCCAGACCTCACAAGTAAATCGTTGAGACCCAGGCAGTCAAAAGGGACCACAGACCACCTGTTAGGCATTTCATACCCTATGTATAGGCATCTGAGTTAGAAAGAAAGTACTGACTATATTCAGACTCCAAATGCTTACAGCTAAACACCAAGCTGTATGATGACACCAAGCTCTGTAGGCGGTCGACACGCTGGAGGGAAGG
>NW_010227453.1:4501-5611 GCF_000690775.1 Eurypyga helias | reverse complement strand
GGGCTGCTCCTGCCCGCGCAGGGGGCACAAGTCGGTTGAGCCTGGAAGAGAGCCGGGAGCGATGGCCGGCAGTCACCTCCGCTCCTCCCCGCGGGAGTCCCCCGGGCTGCAGTGGTCCGGTCGGTCCCTACCTGGGGGGTAGAAGGTGTGGGCACGGACAGAAGGCCCGAGGAGCCCGGGCGCTGGGGGAGCCCAGGAGCCGCGTGGTGGGAGCTGCAGCGCCATGGTCTGCTCTGGCTGTTGGTTGCCAAGAACTCTCTGGGGTGTCCGAGGAGGGAACGTGGGGGCTGCCTGGGTTCTGCCCTGCCCCAACAGCCTCCCCAGCCCCTCATTTAATAGGAAAAACCAAGGGGAAAGGACCCAACAAAACTATTACACCAGCTGGGAACACCACGCTGCTGTGAGGAGCGGGTCTGGGCCATCCCTCAAGCCAGGGGAGAGCGCTTCTGGTCGACATTGCTCCGGGAGCCAGTGCGGAAAGACACCCTACTCGGCTTGGAGAAGGGCTGGGGGAGACGGAATGGCTCTTGGCCACGGAGATCGCGAGGTGGGGGCGTTTCAAACTTCTGCTGGGAGGAGATGCAAAGACCACGGACTCGCTGCCTGCGCTGACGAAGGCAGGTCATGAGCCCGTCACGGTGGGGCCCAGCGCTGAGCTCATCGGGGTGGTGGGCACCTTGTGCAGAGTCTGGGTTGGGACCGAGTTGGTTTTCTCCCCAGTGGCCAGCACGAGGCTGCTGTGGATTCATGCGGAGAAGAGGATTCCTAGAGCTGCTGTTTTCAGTGGTCGACAGGAGCGTTCCTACCCACTCAAGGACTTTTTTGGTTCCGGGTGCCATGCTACAAGCCGGGAGGGGACACGGCCAGGACAGCTGGCCCGGGCTGGCCAGGGGAGTATTTCACACCACGGGGCGTCACTCTCAGTGTACGGGCTGGGGGTTGGGCCAAGGCTGCAATCCCTCTCTCTCCTCTCCCTCCCACTCTGGCTCTCGGGCGGTCAGCGGGCGGCGAGCGATCCCACCATTTGTTTCCTTTCCATCACGGTCATCCCGTGTTGTCAGTATTATTGGTGCTGTTCTATTTCATTCCCTTTCCATGATGAGATTGTTC
>NW_010227453.1:0-4477 GCF_000690775.1 Eurypyga helias | reverse complement strand
TCCCATTGTCCTCCTCCACCGGAGCTGGGGAGGTGAGCGAGCAGCTGGCTGGTATATCACTGCCGGCTGGGGTTAAACCACACCGTCCTTTTCCTGCCGCGGGCACAGTCAAACCCACCCGCGGGGCTGCTTCCGCTCAAGGACCTGGGAGCACATGATGAGTCCAGAGGGGAGATGGAGAAGTCGGATGCGTACCTCACGGGGATGTGATGCTGCGTGAGACCAGCCCATGCACTGAATCGCACGGTGGACATCAAGCGCTGCAAACAACCCCTGTGCTGAGCTCGGGGTTGCAGCAATTGCTCTGGCAGAGATCACCCCACCCTGCAGAGGTCCAGCCTTGCCAGACGCGCAGCAGCAACCTGACCTGAGCGGGCGTCGGTGCCCAACGATCCCACACAACCCCTCACCTCTCCTGTCCTGAGTGACCCCCCACCTGATGGAACCTGAAGTCAGGGACTCAGGGACATTTTACTGGTCACTGTGCAAAGACGGTCCATGGACGGAGGGAATGATACCCGGGTAGGATGGGATGGGAAAGGGGGAGCTGCTCAATGAGAACATATGGAATAGCGCGGGGCTTGAGTGTGACGTCCAGGCATGAAATAAGGGGTGGAGAAAGTGCTGCTCTTAGGCAGGAACGCGTTCTTTTTCTTCCCAGTTTGGCTGGCCCAGGCTGGCCGAAGGCACGTCACACTCAGGGAACGGGCAGGAAGTGGCTGCCTATGTTTGTGCTGGCTGCTTAGCACGGTTCTTTCCAGTTTTTGGTGGGCTGGTTCTGCATGCAGCTGAGGAGCCCTCAACATCAGAAGGATACAGACCGGTTGGAGCGAGTCCAGAGGAGGCCACAGAGATGCTCCGAGGGCTGGAGTCCCTGTGCCATGGGGACAGGCTGGGAGAGTTGGGCTTGTTCAGTCTGGAGAAGGGAAGGCTCCGGGGAGACCTTATTGCAGCCTTCCAGTACCTGAAGGGGCTACAGGGAAGGTGGGGGCGACTTTTTACAAGGGCCTGTAGGGACAGGACAAGGGGTAACAGGTTTAAATTGAAAGTGGGGAGGTTTAGATTAGATATCAGGGAGCCTGGAGAGGGTGGGGAGCACTGGGTCAGGTTGCCCAGAGAAGCTGTGGATGCCCCATCCCTGGAAGTGTCCAAGGTCAGGCTGGATGAGGCTTGGAGCAACCTGGTCTAGTGGAAGGTGTCCCTGCCCATGGCAGGGGGGGTGGGACCGGGGGGGCTTTAAGGACCCTTCCAACCCAAACACTTCTATGATTCTATGATTCTATAATAAGTACTGAATTCCCAGGAAAGACACCAGAACATCAGATACTATTTTACAGTCCTCATCAGATCTGATTCAAAGTACAAAATGTTGTTGTCTCATCACACAGGAAACTGGGGCAGATATTTGTTACTATTGCCTGAATTACTGCATGTTTAGAACACAAAGAGGTGTCAGCATGTACACAAGAATCTGGACAGTCTGTCTGGTAAAACCAAATGAGTTTGTGCTCCAGGCAGCAGACAGGTTATGTATGTTTTCCTAGGCTCTGTGAAAGAGGAAAATATTATAGGTCTTGCTGAATTAGTTTTTAAACAGCAATAGTTAATAAGGTGCACACATGCAGGAAGGAATCCTGCTGCGAGCGTATGGCATTTGATACAGGAATGCATGACCGAGGAAAGGTCCAGACGTGCAAACATGCCAGAGGCAGGCTTCTCAAGGGCACAAGCCCGCTCAGTAAGCCCATAAAAGGGCAGCAGAGAAAATGCGTGTGTGCAGGCAAGCGTGTATGCACACGCTGCAGCGATTTAGATATCCAGCTTCTCCCCTTCCTCTTATCTCCATGCTCTCTTCCTGAGCAGCCATGTACCATAGGATGGATTTGACCTTCCATGCTTTAAAGACTAAATTTCTTCAGACTGCCACCCCCCGCATCTCCCCCATGGGATAGGATCCGAAGGTAAGCCAGTTGCTTTACAAAGATTTTAGTTGTCAATCTATTTGTTTTGATCTACAGTACTGTAAAAACTGAACCCGAAGTAGTACAGAAATATCCATAGGTTTCCTTAATCTTGAGAAAGGATCTTCAGACACATCAGGAGCTCATAGTAGCAGTTCTAAAGCTAGATGTAAAAGCAGCTTTATGAAGTACTTAGGAAGTCAATAAGAGTTTTTCTGGGCAACCAGAAAGAGAATACTTATTTTCAGCATATTTTGCTGTGAGATAAAGATAGTGAATGTAGAAAGTATCCACCCAAACCCAAGGTGAGATACACAAGAGATTCCACGATGTGCACTAGGGGTGTTACAGAATCGGTATTTAGAGACCAATGTTCTGACAACAGCATCTGCTTATTTGTGCTATTACAGACTCTCTTAATGTCTCATGCATGATTTTCTGTGCAAGTCAGTAGGATTGTATGATTCATTTTGACATTAATATTTACCAGGTTGGTGTATGCTTAAAGTATCCAAGAGGGTGAGAATTTTTACTTCTTTAAAAGCCATTGAAATGGCTTTCATTCTCCCTCGGAGACATTAACAACTTCTTTTGTCACTTCACCACTGTCTCATACAAGTCAGGTACCAATCACACGGCATTAACTGAACTAAATACCACTAGTGTTGCTCTTAATAGGACTATAGACTGAAAGAAAAGGTAGTTTGGAGTAAAAACGTTACTAAGCATTTTGTGTTGGTCACTGATGGGTAGTAAAACAAAGCTTCACGTTTTGAAGCATCACATTCTTTACTGTCAGTAATTTATTCGGAAACTGAAATGCAAGAGACCCCTGCAAAATTCGTCCTGAACACTGAAAATAAGCTTGTTTGATTGTCTCTTCCTAAAACCTAAGACAGATACTTCGTTTGAATTCATTAACATGAACAGCTGTCTTGCAGATTCCGGGTTAGAAATGTTCCTGTCCTGTAGGGTTTTTTGAAAAGTTTTGAAGCAAGTCATACAAATAACGTTTCAGTGCCTTAATGAAAGATAGCAGGTTTGCCCAGCCTGTGAGCTTCAGTTCTGTTGCATGACTGCATTAAAGTACTGTCTGATACTCTTTTCAACCAGAAATGGATGACAGCTGACAGGTTACTTAAAATAACAATTACGGTTGTGAATGAGACTGACAGAAGCAAAGAAGTCCCATTCAGAAGAAAGCATCTTGCCTCAGCCAAACATTTTGATGAATGTAGATGGTTATATATGATTATTTATACACATGTAAAGAACATTTTTAATAGCTAGAGGTAGAAGCATATGATTTCAATTTTACTTATTAATGAAAATCTTGTCAAATATGTAAGTATTATAGGTATTGTTACTACCCACGTACCAGAGATACTGCTCTGAAACAGCTCTGCGTTTTGAGATGGGGGTTATGTACTTTCCGTTCAGAGGAGTGCAGTGATTGCCATTAACTCCTTGAGCTTTGCCTCTGCTATTCAGGCTTGTACGCGAGTGTCTGGGATTCTGCTGAATATGCTTGCAGTTATTTTTCAAAACAACCACTTTACCAAATGTTTAAAGGACAGATGCAAAAATCAGAGAGCTGTAGTATGCTGGAATGCAACTTCTATTGGCAAGTTAAACTATTGCTTTTTTCATTATTGTCTTTTTTTGACGTTTTGAGGGTTTTTAATTGTTGCAGATATTTATTAATACATTTATAGAAGCAGCTATTCAAGACAATATGTTCAGAACTGACAGCTTTGTGAAATTTGTATATTTGAAATGCAAATATGTTGTAAAACATTATCTCTGCAATTTTTTTAGGAGCTACAAGAACTTTTGACGCCACACCTGACAATGGTCACTCTTATATGCTGTAGTCTCAGAGCCCTTTTTCTATTGATGCAGTGTAGGTAAAAAATATTTGCTAAAAATAATGTTTCTTCAGTGTATAATAATATCAGTAAATAAGTAAATGGATTATAAATCTGACCAGCTAACAAAGCCACATCTACTTGACAGCTGAATCTTGCCTCTTACAAAAATTAAACAATCTGGATCAGAGATTCACAGAATCATGGAATGGTTTGGGCTGGAGGGGACCTTAAAGACCATCCAGTTCCAACCCCCCTGCCATGGGCAGGGACCCCTTCCACTAGACCAGGTTGCTCCAAGCCTCATCCAGCCTGGCCTTGGACACTTCCAGGGATGGAATGAAGGATCGGCCCTGTGTGTTCCCCTCCCTCTCCACACCCGCCCTCTCGTGCAGCCCACTTCCCTCGTGGGTACGAACTTCCTGACTGTGTTCTCATTTCCACATCCCCTTTTCCTCCGCAATGTGGAGCACAGCATCCTTGCGGGCAGCTCTCCCCGCACAGCCCACTCCGTCAGAGCGCTGCAGCCCTGAGCAGCCGTCTGTCGGCAGCAGGCGGCGTGCTGCTGCGCAGGGGAGCAGCGGGCCGAGAGGCCTCTCCTGAGCGGGTGTTGGCCGGTGCCGTGCCCCCCGGGGTGCCGTGCCCCCC
>NW_010227452.1:16938-44563 GCF_000690775.1 Eurypyga helias | reverse complement strand
ACCTAGTGATTCTATGATTCTAAACGTGCCCAATTTTAAGCTTAGTTCTTTCTGCCTTTCATAAGCCTTTATGTGTCTAGATGGGAATCCCTAACTGGTGCTGTTGTAGGAAAACATGCGACTTCACATGATTTTTAAAATGCGGTGTCTCTAAGTGAGGCCCTGTCTCAGCCTCACAGATAGGCTTCACCGTCAGCTCTTCCCACTTCTCTCTGTGGAGGTTGGAGTGGCAGGGGGGTCACCCAAATATCTTTGAGAAAGGAATGGAGTCCTAAATTCCAAGGCCAGTCTGGATCTAAGTGATAAGTAATTTCTGCACTTAAATGATATTTTGGCCACCCAGTGCCATCACGTTTCTGTTTACGCTGTAGAAGCCCGTGGCCATCGAAGTTACGTTTCAAGGTTTTCTCTGCGCATTTAAATCTTCAGTGAAGTTACAGTAGAGCTGGGAAGAAATATGTTTGCTGTTTTCCTATGCCATAAGGTTTTTCTGGGGTTTTTGATGTTTTTCTGTGAGGTCGCAACTCTAATTCAGCGGTAGCTTTAATTCTAGGTAGGATGATGGGTCATGGTATAGTTCTGGTTTCCAGACCGTCAACATTCAAGACTAGTTCAAATTTATTGCTCAGAGTAAGGGTCTTATTTTTGTGTGGCAGTTTATCTGTACTGACTGACCAGATACTTGTTTGACTGTATGTATTAAAACACTAAAATACCAAGTAAGAAATATCAAACTTCATTCTTGGTACATCTTTATATAAAAAGTAGGAGGTAAACTTTACCGACGATGGATGTAAGGCTTTTTAACAACGCCGAAGTACTGTAGTTATAACTCTTGCAAGTCTGCATCATTTAACTTATGTCACTGAAATGTCAAGGTGTATTTATTTTAATATGGTATTTCCAGTATTTAGTTTGGGGTCTGTTTGGCTTTTTTCCTGGACAGGTCTTTGTCTTGAGAAGAGAGTGTTTTACAAACTCATTTCTGGACTTCATGCTAGCATTAACTTGCATCTGTGTGCAAATTATCTTCTTGAAGGTAATTTAAGTCTAAGTATACTTGTAACATGTATTTTTTTTCTGAAAATTTTGGATGTATACTTAGTTGCTGTCTTTCCAAATATGTATGTTTTACTTCCCTGTCCTTTTTTTCCCCCCTTTGTGTAGAAACCTGGGGGAAGCCTCGCTGGGGACCGAACGTGAAAGAGTTCACTCGCCGCTTCGACCCTACTGAAACAAAAGGAGAAGGGCCGAGGAGGCTCAAGAACTTGTATTTCTTGTATTTGATAGAGCTGCGTGCTTTGTCAAAGGTTGCGCCGTACTTTGAGCGTTCGGTTGTTGACCTTTACACTGGAAACGGCCATGAGGATGCTGAATCTAAAGCTCTCTTACTAGACATCTTCAGGGATACAAAGTAAGGCGCAGGGAGTTTTTTTATCGATTGTTTGAAATTCTCAGTTATATTTGTGAGTGAGAATAGAAGACTTCGATACAGGGTGGGATGAGGAGGATAATGGAATGAAGGAATAAAACTAAGTCATGGGAGAGAGCAAGAGGAATTTTTACAGTGGATGGGAAGAGATGAATGTTTTTGAGGATTGAATATACCAGACTTTAAAAAAGAAAAAAAAAAAGGCAAACAGCAAACCAACCAACCCACCCCACCTAGACAACACCCTGTGCTACTCCCTGTTTGTTGCTTTTTCTGATTCTTCAGTATAAGATGAACATGGTTTATTTTGAAAAGTAAAATAGTACATACAGTCTTTTTAATGATCCAGCGAGTAAATCCAGCTTTAACACAAACTTAACCTGTGGGGTTCTAGCCATCCCTTCTTCCTTCTGATTACTCTGTAAGGTTCTTCAGTCCAGTTCCTATGCTCACCTTCTCACTCGTTTTTGTGACTGGTAACGTGCTGGGTGGCTTCACTGCTGTCCCTGCTCGTAATCTTGCTCGGTGCTTGAGGTGTGGGCAGACAGCGATTGACTGAAAGGCAAACAGTATGACAATTTCAGTGTGTATTAGAAAGAAATTTTGATCAGTGGGAATGGAGTGCAGAAAATTCTCAACAAAACTGTAAATAACAGATTTCAAGTTAGAGACTGAATAGTAAAATTTATACTGTGCAAAGACTCTGAAAAGTATTTTACAGCAGTGGCATCAACTGCTCACCAAGTGTGATGGAACACTGTAGCTGATGCCAGTCTTTGGGTTTTTTTCTTGCATTTTGTCTTTATTAGGTCCTTTCACATGCACTTCGATGAAAAGTCCATGTTTGCTGGAGATAAAAAGGGAGCTAAGTCTTTAAAGGTAAAGCTACTTTTCTGAATGACACCCAAAACATCCATTTTGAAATTAAGCTGTGTTATTTTAGAAATCCTCTCTACCTACCGCTGCTGAGAGTAGAAAGGCAGGGATAAAAACGTACAGCATTGTATCTCAGGCCTCGTAATCTGTTTTATAGTAAATGAATACAAGGTGTCCTGAGCCAAGGAGCCTGAAATCTCTGGTTTAGTGCCTTGGCTCTGCCATCAGGACTGTGGTGAGGCAGATGAGTTGAAGCGGTATTACCGGTAGATGCAATGATGGGCGTTTTTAAATAGAGCGTCTGTTTGCTGGGGGGGGGGGCAAAAAAAAAAAAAACCAAACCAAACAGCAATGTTTGCTTAAAAAGTAGATGCCTTATGTGGTGTGATGTAATGTAGTACAGTGTAACATCAAATTATACTTCACGTGAGAACAGCATAGTTCCTAGAGGTGGGAACCTGATGCGATTGCTGTAACTACCTAGCAGCTTTCTGTGTCGACGGCCTGGTGTTCAGACGGGCATGCACTGCAGTTCCATAAAGGCCTGTTTTAATACTCAGCACTTCTCATCCTTACTTCAGTAGTGGTATGGAATTTCATCAGCATTAGAAAGCATGCCCTTAGAAAGGGGCTAATAGTTTATCAGTCCTGCTTGTGTTTTTCTGACCTTACATATATAGTTAATCGAGATCATCTTAATTAGTGCTGTGTTGGGCTGGCTTCCACTGTGACAGAACCTGCAAAGCAGCAATCTACCCATAGCTTTGGACAGGAAATGCCTTTTGTGCATTGTAATTTATTTTCCTCTTTGTCAAAAAGGTAGCTTGGTTCAAAAGGGATTTGAATGATGGAAGAAGAATCAGGCGGGGACACAGATACAGTACTTAGGGCTCAAGAGTTTTGAAAAAGTTGGTAGAAACTCAGTGTACAGAATTCATGCGTTCCCAAAAATGCAGAACATGCAGGGTGTTTTTATCTGAGGAATTAATTGTTAGCAGTGGCTTGGAAACAAGATTCCTGGGTTTATGTGGACCTTTGTTATGGCCTGACCCCATAAGGGAGTGGTTTTGTTCAGTTTTAGTAGCAGAGAACTGATGTTCTAGATTACTTAACCTTCTGTTTTTGTAAAACTAAGAGGTACTTCAACCTCACCTCTCTTTACGTTGTTTTTAACTGATAGGAAGAATTCCGATTGCATTTCAAGAACATATCCCGCATAATGGATTGTGTTGGGTGTGACAAATGCAGGCTGTGGGGCAAACTGCAGGTACGGTTTATTCTGCGTGTGCGGCGGCGGGGGGCGGTGAGAAGACAAGCACCGGTTTGGGTTTGGTGGGAAGCCTTCTTACCCTAGCGTTCAGGCTTGCTGCACAGAGGGGTCGTCTTCGATAGCCTTACCTGTATGTTGAAAATACATGTACGCTTAATTTGTTGTTAGACAAATTAAAAAGTTTGAAAACCTGTTTGTTTGGTCAACAGCTGTTTAGGTTACTAAAAGGTATAGCTTTGTATTCGCCAAAAGAAAACGTATTTAAGGCAGACGCTTCACAGCGAGGTCTTGCTGGCAGTCAGTCTCTTACCTGTGTTCACTGATCAGATGAGCCTTGTAGAATCCCCCTGTGGGAAGCCTTCCTGGAAACGCAGCACTTGCTTAATTGATAGGAAATCCAGATTTAACTCCACAATTGACGTGTAAGAATGAAGTAATCCAGGCTCTCACAATTTGTGCAGAAAGCAGCAAAGGAATGCAAAGGTGCACGGTAAAGCTAAAAGTTGAAAAACCATCTAGTTTCTGGACATTGTTTGTTTGGTTTTTTTAATTGAAAAGATTATTTTAAACTTCAAGACCAATGTTATGTCCAGTCTGAGAACAGTTGTTACTTTGGGGTGCCTACTGTCATAGAATCAAGGAACGGTTTGGGTTGGAAGGGACCTTAAAGACCATCCGGTTCCAAGCCCCCTGCCATGGGCAGGGACACCTTCCACTAGACCAGGTTGCTCAAAGCCTCATCCAGCCTGGCCTTGAACACTTCCAGGGATGGGGCATCCACAGCTTCCCTGGGCAACCTGTTTCAGTGCCTCACCACCCTCTCCGTGAAGAACTTCTTCCTGATATCCAATCTAAACCTCCCACTTTCAATTTAAACCCGTTACCCCTTGTCCTGTCACTACAGGCCCTGTCCTGTACTGCTGTACAGCCTTAAGCTTATCGGAGTTCAGTTTTCAAAGAAATCTAGAACATCAAAAATTTGGTGGTCTCTGCCAAATTTCTGGAGTTCTGCCTACCCTGTCCTAGTTAATGCTTCTGATCTATCGCTGCTTTTTTCTTCTCACACAGAATGAAATAGGGCCAGATTTCCTGACTGACAAAATCCTTTTGCAGCCAGCCTCAACCACTTCTTGTCAAAATCCAGTGGTGTTTTCTGTAGCCTGGTTAAAAGGAGAAATAAGAATGGCTGTTTCTCTTCTATTTCTGTATGGAAGATAGGGATTGGAACTGAAACTGCAATGTCTGTCACTGGGACCAGAGGTGGAAAAAGCAGAAGTGTTGTAATGCCTCATAATAAAACCTGGTTTGACTTCAAAGGGGGAGAGGAGAGGAAAGGGGAGATCTGGTCCAGCAGTTCCTGAAGCAGCAGGGCGCCTGTGAGGTGAGGGATGGGAGGGAGCTACGAGTGTTGTAACAGGCACATTTTCATATGCATTTGCTGTGGCTGAGAAGGAAAGAGATGGAAAAGGAAGAGATTAAAAACAGGAGGGTGAAGAGCAGTTATATCCGAGGAAACAAATGTTCTTAAGTGACTGAACCTCGTGCAGTGGCACGCCTTTGCACTAGTGTCCTGGTTTGTGTGCACTTATTTGGGCCGAGGAAGCGCCAGAATATAAGACTTGCTACTGCAGTTTGCCTGGATTAGTCATTTTTTAACTTGTCTACAGCCTTCTGAGCGTTCGAAGGAGTGATCTTACTGATGTTAAAACACTGTACTTTTTTTTGTAGACTCAAGGCTTAGGAACTGCTCTGAAGATCTTGTTCTCTGAAAAAGAAATACAGAGCCTTCCTGAGAACAGCCCATCTAAAGGTTTTCAACTCACACGTCAAGAAATAGTTGCTCTTGTGAACGCCTTTGGAAGGTAAGGTTTTATCATTTGCACAGCAGAAAAACTGTAAGACTTCTGTGTCAGCACTCGAGGTCTGTGGAAAGATGGAATCATACGTGCAGCTGTAGCTTTTTGAAGGCCGAATTGCTGTTAGGAACACTGATAAACTTAATGCCACCAAACTGATTATGTAGAGTGTTGAGTATTAGCCTTGGTCGTCGTTCTGTGTTTGGATCTAATTTGTCTCTTATCTCAGATCTCATAAATTCCATCTCCTGAAAGCTGGATTTAAATCTCTTAAGCAGTCATAAGCATTTGACTTTGAGTACATCTCCTCCTTCTTGAGCACTGACTACAGCTGTAGTGCATTTGTGTTTGTTTTAAACATGTGTATGTAAAAAGTAGTGAAAAGGAAGAAAAATACTTGGAGATTTTTTTTAACACTGTCATTTAGCCCTCAGGCTTTGGGATTTTTGTGTGAGATGCAACTTTTTTTTGTTAAAACTTACGTTTTGATTTTTTTAAAATAATTTACCGCATTCAAGTGATGAAATGAAATATTTTAACAGCGTTAAAAGATGGGCAGAACTTGCTTCGTTCATCATGCTGGTTCTTGAGTGTAACAATCAGTTCCTGTTTCAAAGAATGTAACAAACATTGCTACCCCTGGTTAGAGATTTTTAGGTGTTAAATGAAGTCATGACAATTAAACATTCTATATAAGCTTTAATCCCTGTAGTAGGGTACATAAATACAATGGAGAGTCAGGTAGTAGATCTCTTGAGGCAAAGTAGTATCTGAAGTGTGTTCAGCTTTGGAATAGAATTGTGTTCGGGAAGGGAGGGAACAAGCAAAAAGCCCCCATGGCAGATAGTGACTTGCACTATTCTTTCCCAGTTGACTTACTAACGCTTAAGGAGTCTTTGTTTTACAGGCTTTCCACAAGTATAAGGGAGCTGCAGAATTTTAAAGTTTTATTACAACAAACTAGGTAATGAAGGCCTTTGCACAACCCATTAGTGAAGACCGTTTACGGGACTGCAATTGAGCAGGAGGAACTGATCCTTACAGGACTCGCATGAACTGATACAAAGGAAAAGCAAATACCAACTTGAATATTTATGTTTAAACCCGGAATAGTTACTAATTAGATATTTATGAATGAAATATATAGTTTTTAAAGGTGTAAATTATGCTGATCTGTTAATTTTTAAAGTTCTCTGCTCACAGTTCTGTAGTGCTGAAACTTCATATATTTTCTTTATTTCCTTGTCTTTCTGAGACAGTTGTTTTATATGGAAACATCCGTACCTCCACCCTGACTGGGCCTGTCCTGAGAGAGGTGGTTTACCTCTTGTCTCTCCCCAGTGCTGAGCTTCAGTATATTCTGAGGACTGGGGGTGCTGGTTCTGGCTGTCTAAAAGAAAGAAAGAAAAAAAAAAAAAAGGCTCTTGTTGAGCTCTGGCTTCTTACTGTAATAATAAAACTTTCTTAAAAATAGGAAATTTACTGAGCTCCTTCGCATCATGCTGATACCAATTTTTTTTTTTTCCTTATGTGCTGCTTTTCAGACTGTCCCTTTTTCTCTAAAATAACTACCTTGTTTCTGAAGCAGCATGGTTGGAAATTACTTTCCTGCAGCCCCTTGGCTACCTGCATTTGCGTGGGGGTGATGGGGGGCAGGGCAGGGGGAGGTGGATAGTGGAGTGCTGCTACCTGAAAAGCCTCTCAATCAAATCTGCATCTACTCCCTTTTATTTTCTAGACTGTAATCACAAATTCAGTTTCCAGAAATTGACTTTTTAATGTCTGAAATGTTAAAATAGCACACTTCAGTCTTCGAGCTGTGGAAATAAGTTCGCTTGTTATGGGTTATGCTTTAGTGCTGTCAAGAGGTCAGTGCAAAAAGGAACAACTTGATTTTGTAGTCACTTTTAAAAAGATGCTTTTTAAAATTCATAATCACACAGAGATTTAATACTGCATACTCTATCTATGCAATCCCTAACTGTATCTTCTTTAAAAGGATATTCAGCGTAAAAAAACGGGTATGTTAATAACCTAACTTTCTACTCATGTATCGTTGTCCACAGATGTCAGCGACGACTTATCATTGTCCAGAACAAAATTCCAAAACAGCCCTACTGATTAGTAGCAACCAAATACTGGCTTAAATTTAAAATGAGGTAATAACTTTTATCAACCAGCATGTTCCAAGGGGAAGTTAAGAGTTTATGACTGTAGGGAGTGCTGGTACTGTGTAGGTACATCTCTTGTTTTTAAAAACAAGTCTTCACAAAATAAAGTGCTCTTAAACATTTTTCACCCCACCAGATATTTAGTGACCTGTTTAGACTATTGATTGTAACTGTATTGGCTTCCGTAACGTGGCCCTTTCCAGCTGATGTATTCCAGCTTTCAGAACACGCTCTGCATCCTTCGTTTCCAGAGTAGCCTCAGATTTCTGCCTGACTGGAAGCGAGGTAGACTATCCTGCTGCCGCTTGCTGTTATGAAAAATACCGTTTCTCAGAGAGTAAACCCTCGAGCCAAAATGGGGTAGGCTAAATGAAAGAAAAAAAAGAACAACCCATCAACCAAACCACCCCCACAAATTTTTGGTGATGGTTTTGCATGTTGGCAGTGAACTGGCATGCAGTCGGAAGTTTGCCTTGAAGCTGGTAGAGAATTTAACGTGGTGTCAGAGAAGGCTGGTGCCGGTCTGGGGATGTCACGTTCTCACTCTGGCCTGTGGGCACCCGTCTGAGCAGGTCACCATTGGCTTCCCTTTCCTGGCTGATGGAGAAGGGCTGATTTCTAGGTGGATCCATCTGGCCTATTCCAAGCTCTGTGTGTGCACCCTAGAGTTTATTTTTCCCTGTTCTATTGAAGTGGGAATCTAGGGAACTAGTTCAGGTGTGGTTGGCAAATGAGTTACACCCTGAGTATCTAGCTCCTCTGAGTAATTTTATATATTGAAAGCGTGTGGTTCTCAGCCGGTTATCAGTTCCTTGCCTTCTGGACTGACCTGCAAGGGCTAGAAACGGCAGGCTCGCCTGTGTGGAGAATGCTGTACAGCTGGCACTTCCCTGTATCCTGGTGTCTTGTAGTGCCTAAAGCATCAGGCAGGATTTTCCAGTTGAAAAAAACCTGTTTTCTGTGCTGCCCCAGGAAGGACCCGAGCCTCAGAATGGTTTCTTCCTTTTTCCCCTTGCTTTGTGGGGAAAGCAAATTGCTTCTGACCTTCTTCTGGGGATGCAACTTGCTATCTGTCTGTTTTTCCACCTGTGCCTGGCGAACATCTATGGACACAGAAGCAGCGTAACAGACTGGCATCGTGCACTTGCTCGTGGGACGGGTGAGAGATTCAGGCACCCGCTTCTCACCAGCACGATGCAGGCCAGGTTAATGCCGCCGGGCAAGGCTGCGAAGAGACGGGAAGCTTTTCTTCCTTTCCTTCGTGCCATGAAAACGCAGGGGTGCCACTGAACAGCAAATGCTGCGCGCGGGGAAGTCCTGTTGCGCTCGGAGGCACATCTCACTTGGCGATCAAATATGGAAGGCGTTTTGCTTCGCTGGCACCGTAGAAATAGGAGACGGGGTTTTTCTGGTTACAGATCTAGTGGAAACATTTACTGGTCACCATCTTTTTTACTGTATTTGCTGTGCATTCTGTGAGTATGCTGCCTATGAGGTTTTGCCACATGAGCCGGGTTCTTTACATGTTACATTAAATTTTAGAAACTTGCAGATCGGTTTTTATACTGAAGAATAAGGTTAGTTACACTGTCCGTGACGTGTAAACTATTTTAAATTCCAGCTCCCTGTTGGAGATGAGCTTGCCAGTTTTGTCTGCCCTTCGTTTCAAAGTATGTTTCCCTATACAGCTGACACAATGATTGTAATCCCAGAGGTGGTGAGAAGCCAGAAGTGTTTAATCTTTCCCAAGTCACCAAGACTTACGGGAATAAGATGTGGTGCAAGCCTCATAGGCGAAAGGTAGGGCGCTGTTGCTGCACAGCGGGCTCTTCGTGCCCGAGGAGGAAGGTGTGAAACAGGGAGGCTCGTGTAAGCTGGGGTAACAGAAGTGTTTTCCTACTTCAGCTGATGATTTGGGCGGGATGTCATTGTGTGCGGGTAAAATACGCTGTGCCGCACTTCCTCGTGTTCTGATGGCTGGGTTGCCCTTGGCTGACCTTGAGCTGTGCTGTTCTGGGAAATGACCTGTAACGTGTTGTAAATAATGTCGACGCCGAAGTTCATAAAGTAGCAATCACTTCACAATTCCTCCATACAGCTAGCCTACTGAAATGTAATATTTATTAAAATCAAAATCAGCATTGGAACTGCTTACTGAGACCTAAACACTTTGAATCTTTGCTATGTTTGAATCTATAAAATGCGAATTAAAGTATTTTCTGCTACAGTTGCTTTCTGTGAATGTATTTTTGGGGGAGGGGTTCATTTGAAATCTTTGCTACTTCTCCTCATTTACTTTTTACCTTTCAACTACACTCGGTGGAAATTCTGTAACTTACATTACTATCATGTCAGTCATTTAAGCTTCAGGTGATGAGCAGGTTTCCACTCCCATGTTAACGCCCTCCGACAGATGAACATGGCCCGTGTGCCTGTTGCCGTTTGCGGAGTGCTGTAGTGCGTCCACATGTCAGAAACGCGCGTGGCTGAATGACAGTGTGCTTCTGTATGAATGCGGCCAGATTCAGCCGCTGTTTCAGTCCAATTGCTTTAAGAGGCAAAAAGGCTTATTTTGACACGAAGGTTGGTCTGTGCCGCCCGTTTCTCAGAATAGCTCACAACATCTAGTTCATAAATACCTTTTCTGGTTGGTTCAGCTCTTCACGTGGTATTATGTCCCGTGCAGGGTTCCTGCAGCGCTCCGTTTCATTCCACGTATGTATTTTTAACATCCTCGCTTACTAAAAAGTTGATACGCGGATCTCGTGCCCAGTTTAGGTGGGTAAGTACCTGTTACCCAGGTGATGATAGTGATTTAATTTAAGCTCTTACCTCTCACATTGTTGGTTAAATCTCCTGTGTCTGAGGGTATGTAACTCGTTACTGTGACTGGTGATAGTCACTTGTCAGTACACATTTTTCATGCATACTGTGGCAGAGGGTTTAAGCTCGTTTTAAGTACAGAATTCCAGTAATTCAATTTTTGCTGGGCAGCTTAATCTACCGTGAAGAAAATGTAATACCTGCAGACTTTTCTTGCACTAGGTTTTCAGGCACTTTTGTGCAGACATGACTGTAGAACTCCAAAGGGTTTAATTAAATTTCTGTTCTTCTCCCAAGCCTGTGGCACCTGTTTTCATTCTCTGGCTGATAGTTAAATTGGCGCTTTTTTTTTTTTTAAATTAACATTTAGGAAGTAGTGAAGAAACTAATGGAAGCTTTGGAAGGCAAAGAATTTGCAGGCTGTGCTGTGCTTCTGCCAGAGGCAGGGCTCGTGCTTTGATTTTACCCCAAAACCCAAAGATCCTGGGGAAAAGTTGGCACATGAGTGTGGCACTACGCTGCTGTTGGCTTCCAAGCAGGCCTGACCAGATCTATTCCCTGACCCTTCCTTTCCTCCGCCCCCGTATATCCTCTGTGAAGCATATACAAGAATTCTCTACTACTTGTACTTCCTGAAGTTGGATGTGAGGAAAACATCAAGCCTGTCCACCATCTGGGGATGCTGTAGTACACCTCAAAATGAACTACTTTTACAGAACTAGAGATCTCTGTAAGAATGGTGTTTTTCTCCTGGGGAAATGGGGAGTGAGTTACAGTATTTGTGTCACGTGGGGAAGGATAAAGAGACCCTTGGTGGAGCAGAGCTCTTCACAGTAGAGCATTCCAGCCAGTACTGGGCACAGTAAAAAGCCCTGAGCTAGAGCTGGGGTTCCTGCTTGCCTTAGATCCCTATCCATTACTTTCAGACACGCTGTGTGCTAATGCCACGTCCTACAAGGGTATTTACCCACCATTTCCCCCCAAAATGACCAGATTTATACCTGAACACGCAGGCCTGAAGTACGGCTTTGTTGACCTGCTAGCTATGCAGAATTTATCCTCGAGGTCCACTTGAGCTATTTCTGGTTCTTGTTCTATTCCCTGACTGCATTTCCTAGGTTTTTAGTAAGTAATACGTGCTGGTACACGTATCCATCTCGCTGGCCGGGATTGGGACTGACTCTTCTACATGATGTACCTAGAACAGGTTGACAGAGCCAATCGCATAACTTCAGTTTGTCAAACTTCCAAATTTTCAGCCTGCTTTGTGGGTGACAGTGCTCCAGCCGGAGCAGACGCCCCTCTCTCCTGGTCTGAGCCTGTAGCTGCTGAGAAGACACGACTTCCTTACGTCGTGAGAAGAACGCGGTGTGCTTGGAGATCGTCACTAGAGCGTAGGCGACACGCAGCCCCCAGCCATCTTGCCGCATTGAGTAAGCAGTGATGATCCAAAGAGTAAATTGTGCTATGAGATTGTATTTAATTGGGTTGATATTTTTCCCCTGACAGGTTTTTATGTGCATGTAAGAATCGCTACTGTCATGCATTTGAACAACCCATTCATGTGTTTACAGTATATTCAGCATAATCCTGTATTTCTAACATAATACACAGTGTAAAAATAAAAATACTTAGAAAATAATTATGCCAGTTGACTTCATGAAATTTGCTCTTTTAAAATGAGCGTAAAGTGATTAAATTAAAACCTCTAACAACTCTATTCAAAGCCAAAAATGCTGTGGCTTGGAACAAGGTATTAATTAAAACAGTCTTCAGAGTTTAAATCATTAGCTTATACTTCTCCTTGAACCATGAAAAGCTCGTGGCAAAGCAAGTTCTTCATTTATCTGAGCATAAGAACACTTCTAAAACCCCAAAGGTGAAGAGAAATTGCTAAGCTTTGCTTTTGAGAACATTTGTTTTAATATTGGAACGTCCTGGAACGCTGTGGTTGATGGAAGTTATATGGGGCTCGGCCGGTCTGTGTCCAGCGCTGGGTCTTGCTGGAGGGAGCCTATGTAAGCCATGAAGCTGCTGTTGTGGTGGCCCCAGTCGTAGTAGTCTGGAGAGAAACTTGGGAAGAAAAGGAGGAGTTAGCGACTGGTGGGTTGGTTCTGTAGAGACCTGGTTACCAGGGCTTCAGGCTGCTCTGTGGTTTCCTGATCTGTTGACTATTTCAGCCCAGGTGTTCTCAACTTGCCTTTTCCAGACTCTCCCCTTTCTGCTTTGCTAATCCAGGTGGCGGTTGGAGACCCTAGAAGCGGTGCTGCTAACCCGCTGCAAAGGCCCTCAGAGGCAGACCTGGCCCCCCGGTGCCCGGGCGGTACTTGGATGGCAGTGTGAGCACGCCGGCTTTTCTCCCACGAGCAGCAGGCCTTAACGCGTGCGGCCGGTCCCCTCGTGCCTCCGTGTGGGAGGGAGGGTGCCTCTAGCTGCAGGCTGGTGGCCAGCCCAGCGCGCACCGCCTCCGGTGGGTTTAGTTGCTATGGAACACGAGCGCGGGGGTAGGGGTGATTGACAGGTGTAAGTAAGTAGGGAATAGCCGACTTCACCGAGTCGGGGTTCGGGCTCGGCGGCAGCGACTACACCATCTTGGCTAACCGAGCGACAAGAACCGGCTGTGGGGATGCTCGCTGCGGTCGGTGAGTTAGCCGCCCTTTTAAGATGACCGATTACACCAGCGTGCTACCCGCACAGCGGAGATACGGGAATGGCCAGTGAGTCCCATGTGACAGAGCCTCCTTTCAGGGCAGGACAGTGTCCCAGCAGTGCCTTCCTTTTTCCGCACCGGCGGCTATGGTTTACGCCAGGAACTGCTCCTTCCTGGAAGGAAGCCCTGACCTAAGGCTCACAGGTACCCAGAGAAAAGAGGCTTTGTGTGCCGGTTCTGGGCTGTGTGGGGTTTTGGCTGTCAGGTGGGTTTGCGTAAGCTTTCAGCAAGTGGGAAAGCAAATGCCCTTCACTGCGGGTAGGCCCCAAGGCATTAGCCGTGTTACAGGGCAACCTGAGTGGAGAGGCTTCTCACGCTTGCTCACACATTTAAACTAGTAACTGGTGCTTCTTGGGCCACGCTTGGAAGAAAGAGAGGGCACTCCAAAGGCCTGAGCTGAGTGGTTCAGCGAGAGGCATGCTGTTACAGGTCCTGAATTATGTAACCGTTTTCATTCCTGTGCCCTTGCAGTCTCCATGGGGCCCTTGCATCCCCACAGCCACTCGGTGCTGCCCTTCCACTTCAGCTTCCCCCTCTGCTTCCACTCGCCTCTGGAATTTATCCTACAACTGGAGCTAGAAGATGATTTACATTAGTCTTGTGCAGCGTGTGTGTTCTCTCCCCTCCCGTTTCTGTTAGGGGAAGGAAGCATTTCCCTCCTGCATCTCACCTGCCCTGTGCCCCCTGTGGTGCAATATTCCACGCTAGGTCATCATCGCTGTCGTATCTTCGAGGGTTGTCAAAGAAGTAAGATCTGGGACTGAAGCCATGGCTTGGGACCATTCCTGCGTTAGCCTGAGGGACGGGAAACCTCAGTCAGTACTTGCAACAGGCAGACAAGCTGCTTGGTGCCTGATGATTAAAAGAAGTCCCTGCTGACGTACCTCCTGGCTTCCAAAATGTTTGCTGCATACAACCGAAATAGTGCATTTTCTGTTTTTCTCTGCCAGCGTAGGGATAGCCTACTACACACAGTGATATCTTAGTGGCTTCTTCCTTCTAGCTCACAGCTATGACCCACTTCTGAAACCTCCCCCCAGCATGCATTTAACCTGTCTGCGGCATTCCGGTCTGTCCTGGACACCTTGTGCCTTTAGCCAGCTGACCTGAAGGGAGCAGCAGGGAAGCAGCTGAGGAGCTGAAGGATATGAAACACCTGGAGAGATTTAGTTTCACCTCCCATGTTTGTAGCCCTCCCTCCTGGTGTGCTGCCTTCCTTACCTTGGGAACTGGTCATGCTGAGCCTTGGCATCTTGCTTAATGGTGCCACAGCTGAAAGGCCCTTGGGACCTCTCCAAGCAATTTCAGTATCTACCCTATGGTGCTGTGAGGGTCAAATCCCAAGGGAAGGTCCTTTGATAAAACAGGGAAAGGGGTGCGCATGCAACTCCTTCATTTCCAAAGCATTTTGCTTTTATTTCCAAATCAGAATCAAACCAGAAAACATACAAGACTCAAAAGGTCAGTCTGACTCCAGAAACAGGGCAGAGGGACATCTAGGACCTAGCTGAGCCTCTTCCACGGATCCACTGTTTCCATCCCCAGGGAACAGGGTTCCCTCTGCCTGTGGATAAGCTGGGATGGTATCTTCTCCTTGACCTTAAGCAGGACAGCAGTTTCATCTCCCCTTGCTTTTTAGGTGTTAAATAACTTGGACAAAGATGAACTAAAAATAGGTCCATCTCTGTCGTCTGCCCGTTTCCAGCGTTTGCCCGGTTGAGGGTATGGCAAGGGAAGGGCCACGCGCGGCGGTCCCCCTGTCAGCACCAAAGCATGCCGACGGTGGCTCATCCCAGGCTCTCTCTGTCTGTTGAGTGGAGCTTCACATTTGCACAGTGCTCAACCAAGGCTGTCCCTGCTCAAGCCTTTTGTTTCTTTAGTCTCCTGAGCAAAATGTAAAACCAAAGAATAACTATTCCTTGGGATCGGTCCCTATTAGAAATAAAGAACACTTGGGTTCCTTATTTCTTATTGTTCTTCATTCTAATAGAGGGTTCTATTCTATTCAGGTTGTTGTTATGATTTTTTTTTTTAAGTAGAAGAGGGTTTGTTTTAATTCTACCCCCATGCTTTCTGGCCAAGTATTTTCAACCGCTGGGCTGTTTGATACAGAACTGCTGTAGCAACCTACCCAACACGAGACTAAAGTCATCTGGCCCTTGGCCTCCCTCTTGTGGCACGCTTGCACCGAAGTTCAGTTTTGCCTTCCTATGTATGGAGTCTCCATTTTTTCTTGCTTTCTAACAGAGCTGTTTCCACTCTTCCTCTTACAGTGATCCCATTTAACATAAGTGCTTGTGTAGAAAACTCCCATGTGTGACCTGTCCACTATGACAGCTAACACCTATTCTGAAAAAGTTACCCATAAAACAAGTGATACCGCTGCTGGCTCTTCTAACTGCATCACGTTGGAGATTTAAGGCTTTCTGCAAATTGCAGTGCAAAAATACAATGTTATATGTGTTACTGCAGTGCTCTTTGGCTTGTGAGAGAATAGTGCCTGTTTGACTCCACTTGAGCTCTTGTTCGAGCAGGATTCCAGGTCTTTATGGAATTAGCTTTTTGAAAGTAGAGATTCGACCATGTCCCTTATTTTCCTTCTCTTGGGAATCTCTCCCACCCTGTCCAAACTCAACCACCAGGTCCAGCCTTACTAAACACACTTTAAATAAACTGAGATGTCTCTGTGAGCACTTTTGAGAAGAGCAGCACTGCTGGACTGTACTTTAACAACTCTCTGTGCAGTTGTCCTGGCTAACTCCTGGGCAGGAGCGGGGCTGGGACTTTTGTGATGGACACAGGGGTCCATGGAGTCTCTTAGTTGGATGTCAGGTATCACAGGCGAGCAGTAAGAAGGGCTTCACACAGGTGGGGATTTGTTACTTCCTTGTTCAGCTTGGCTTTATCATTGTCTCTGAAATTGGCATGCGAGAATAAAAACCATTATCTTCTATAAAAAGTTACTCTGTTAGCTGCTTCTCTTACTTGTGCACTGACCATTCACACCCTTCTGGAGGAGTATTGGCTTCGGCTTGGTTTGGCCTACAGAAGCAGGGATGTTAACTCGGTAATCCTAGGGCAGGGCTGGTATTCCCCATGTGCCTGTCAACCAGCATATATCCCATGCTAACCTGGAGACATTGCCTACAGCTATAAAAAAACAGCTTGTCCATCTGTTAACTACCTGGATATTAAGGATACTCACAGGGAATTATCCTTACAACTCTCATTTTTATCTCTTGTCTGCTGAAATACCAAACAAAAATGTCAGCAAAAGTGCTTATTACGGCCATTGGTCTTTGGCACAGAAAAAATTCAGTGGGTAAAGGGCTGAAAGAATTCAATCTGTTATTTCGTACATGCTGTTCAACTTTTCCAATGACTCCAGTAAGTACTGTATTAACCCAAAGGGAAGATGTCCCTACAGGTAAGAAGGTTCCTGATTTTGAAATAAACTGTCTGAGAAACACCTTGTCTTCCTTCTGGGTAAATATGATGAGTTTTTATCATGAGAACTTAGCATCAAGAAGCGGGAAGTTTGGGTTGCTTTTATTTTGCCGAGGACACATTGAAAAGAGAAGTCAGAACATCAAGGAGCAAAAGCTCCTTCCAACGCTGAGTCCTCCAGACCTGCCTGCACTGACAAATACACTAACAAATTTCACTTACTAGATCTTTTGTGGGGTTTCGGACACGGAAGAAATACACAACCAAGGATGTAGGCAGGAGCTCCCAGACGAAAAGGATCACACCGAACACTATGTAACCCGCATCTCCCAGCTGACATTTCAGATCTGCCTGTTGAAAAGTCAAAGGGAAAAGTGTTTAAAGGTGGCAGCTCATTTAAAGGTGCAGAAGGCAACATGTCTTCTTATGAAGATCTCTATTTAAGTGGCTGAAATGCTTGACAACATGGCCAGAAATGCCATTTGCTAAAGCCAGCTTAACCTGGCTAATGATAAAAGACATACTTAAAACATCAACCTGCTCTCCTGGAGCAGCACATGACTTCCCTTTCCTTTTACCTTTCCTCCTCCTCCTCCTCCTCCTCCTATCTTTCCTTCAGCAAAATCACAGTTTAATGCAGGGGTCTTCCCAGTCTAAGAGCCTGGCAAGATTTGGTCAAGTGATCAAATCCAGGTAATGAGAAACTAATTTTCCAGTCCTTTTCCAGCTGGACACAGTATGTAAAGGAACAATCAGTGCCCAGGTCTCCAAGGGCATTGCTGGCAATGTGGCTTTTAAAAATTAAGGCTTGGATCCCTTCAAATTGGGGCACACTGTTAGCTTGAATAGCCATGCTGTTACCCTACTGTTAGCTTTGCACTTCTCTCCAGACTTCCCCTCTGCCAGTCACTGTCGTTGCAGAGGGAAAATCCTGCCCTTCTGTTTTGCACAGAAGAGAAAAGGGTGATGTTTCTGACAGGTGACCTGAGGCAGTGCCACAGCACAAACGCTGCACTTTTCAAAGTGACTTTTGATTCTGGTACCAAATTGAGTACCTCCTCCTTCAGTCCAGGCATGGGGCTCAAATCATTTGAGAAAAGGGTGATGTTTCTGACAGGTGACCTGAGGCAGTGCCACAGCACAAACGCTGCACTTTTCAAAGTGACTTTTGATTCTGATACCAAATCGAGTACCTCCTCCTTCGGTCCAGGCACTTTACATGGGGCTGAAATCATTTACCCCAAAACCCAGGCAACCCCACTGTCACAGTCAGATCATACATTCTGAAATCAGCAGCAGTGCCCTGAGGCCTAAAGCATTGCAGTGGGCTCCCTATGAACAATCTCTGCCTCCACGGAGGAAACAGGACCAAACATTCTGGCCGTGAAGTTCCAGCCCCCGTTACCCCAGACTACAGGAGTCAGCACAAGTGTCCCCTGCAAGGGGTCAGTGGCAGCAACAACCCCGGAGCCCAACAGCAGGAGGGAAAGCATTTGATCCAGGATGTGGATCACAACCCAGTGTCCTTCTGCCTCAATCCCTGTCTCCTAACAATGCGGAGTGGCACCACCTCGCTGTGTTCCTCCATACCACAGCAGGGCTGCTTAGCGGTCCCTTGATGGGCCAGACTCAACCCACTGTTAACGAGGTCCACTGGGTGATCCTACCCTCCTGTTTACCTACCTCTTATTTACAGCTTTATCTGTCTGCTGCTCAACAGGAAACGGTTAATGGCTTCAGGTTTGCTTGGCCACCCTGGCAACAGGCCTGTTCGTGGCTGGGAATGCTGCTTTTGGTCTGTGGGTGCTTGCTGAGGGGGTGGGCAGATGCCACAGGGCATTTTGAGGCCACACGAAATGCATGC
The DNA here is from genome assembly GCF_000690775.1 of Eurypyga helias. Lineage (NCBI taxonomy): Eukaryota > Metazoa > Chordata > Aves > Eurypygiformes > Eurypygidae > Eurypyga > Eurypyga helias. The sequence continues at coordinate 26,114 of NW_010227452.1, read as the reverse complement.
ACGGTCCAGGCCACTTTGCCCAGCCTGGACAGCGCTAGAAAACTCCTGGGGCTCAACTACATGCTTCAAAGCAGAGAAAGGAGCTGCGTGCCCAAATTTTGTAATATTCAACCAAGAATCCCTGCTATTTCCTTTAGTGTTTTTATCACTGTTAGTCTTCAATCTGAGTTGTCACTTGCAATTAAAGGTCAGGAAGTGACACAATTTGGGTGTCACTCCACAGCCCTGGATGGCACTGGGAGACTTGAGGATGACTTCAAAACTGAGCTTTTTGGTGGAATCACGTCATTTTTCTGCTTCTCCAAGTACAGCACATTCTAGTGGACAACCTACCTCTTCTTTAATAAAAGGATTTTTTTTAACAATAAAATCCAGGTTAATAAAAGATTTTTTTTTTTTAATTATTCGGCTAGAGGTTACTTCTTTCTTTTAGCACTGGCTTGTTTTTTTTTTTTCCTCCTTATGCTGAAAGTACCAGAAATTTGTATTCCTGGAGCAAAATAATCTTAGTGCATTGAATAAAAGGGAAAAAAATAGGATTTTAATATATTAATTCCTCTTGTCATAGCATTTAGGAAATCAGCCATCACATACAGGAGTTTTTCTCATTAGCAAATATTTTCATACTTGCCTGATCTGATACGTTGTACCAGTCGTAATCAAAAGAATTGACTTTCTTGGTTTGGGAAAAGGACAAGATGAACAAATTGTAACAGGCTCGTGAGGTATAAAGTAGTATAACAGTCACTCCTATGCTTGTCACCTGACAGACAGATGAGCCCTGGAAGAGATTCAAGCACAGGTTTATTCACAAGGGAAGTTGACAAGAACGTTGCTTTGCATGGACTTTGAGGGTTGTTACACTACTCTGTGTAACAGGAGGAATTTTTCCCTTTCCCTCTTTGATCAGCGTGTCCTGCTCTAAGTATATTCCTGTATTTTATCAGTGCGGTGGTTTCCAGGAAATGGCAGCAGTTCTAGCCCTTACCAAGATAGGCTGCGACTCATCCCTACAACTTACTGTACAAGCACTAGTTTCAGAGCAATGAAAACAGGTAAGAACTACAACTGGTGTCTGATGAAGCAAGAGAATTCGGCCTTCGGTTGTGCACTAGCTGTAGAGCATCCTGTATCAGATGCTGGCTAGATAGCATGATGCAACCTCCCCTCTTTTTACACCCGCTCACTGTGCACCTATTTCCCAAGTGCAGGGCAGCTCCTCGCAGTTGGCAGCAAACCAAGGCACAGGCAGGAACAGAACATCCTGCCTTACCCAGTGCCAGCTCGGAGGAGACAAGGTGGAAGCAGGGCCCAGGAGCAGAGCGGCGATGGCAGTGCTGCCTGCAAGTGGGAGCTTGGGCACGAGGGGAGGAATGAGGCCGTGAAGTGGGAAACCACAGCTGTTCCTAAGGCCTAGAGAGAAAAATGGGCAGAGCAGGGGAAAGCACCTAATCCAGAGTGAGGAACAAGCCTGAGCACTGTCTCAGGTGGGAAAGGTCGCTGTTGTAGTGCTGTTGAGTTGTTGTAGCAGCAAGAAAGGAGGGGCTCTGGGAGCCACGGCTACTGGGCTCAGCGTGTCTGGTTGCAGTGGCGGGCAGATGTACGAAACCCGGACTGACTTTGGAAGAGGCGGCAAAATACATTCTGTGCAGCTGGCTCTGGAACAGGGCTCTGCACAGCCAAAGGAGTAAAGAGGGGTTACAGCCCTGTCTGCTTTTAGGGGAGCAAAAGACCTTGTGGTCATTTACTTCAGGAGCCCTGCCCTCTCCCTTTCCTGGCAGAGACCCACACTGGGAGGACAGGTTCTGCTCCTCTATGCAAGAGAGAGAGAAAGAGAGAGGCCAAGAGGGAGGTTGGTCCCCCCCTCCCAGGACCTTTTAGAGCAGTGCAGGGATGGGAAAGTCTGCACCCTATTCCCTCCGCTCACACACTGGCTGCCCAGTCTGTAGCCAAGAAGCAGAGATCTAAAGTGCTGTGGCAAGTAAGCACAGGCATAAGAGAATGGCTGGTGAAGTACCATCTGGGAAAGCCTTCCGGAGAGTGCCAGTGCCACTCTGGTGCTCACCCACACTGGTGGCTATTGTCCCTGTGGCTCTGCCAACCCAGCTCTTCCATCTGCGCTCCCTGGAGAGTGTCAGTGAAGAAGAACTCAGGGAGCAGTCAGAAAAGCTTGCCGAAAACCAGCCTGCCTGTTTTCCCAGCAAAATGATGCCCATGCAGGGAACAGTCAGGCTCAGGAATATTACAAAATCCCCAAGGGCAGTCAACATCTCTGACTGAATCCTCACTTAAAACACACTGAACTACCACTGTCCACAAGGCCATAACCTGCAGCTGGGTGAGGAGTGAGCCAAGAGCCTGCTGCTACACGGGAATCGAGGACAGGTACATGGTAGGCAGTGGTGAAAGCTGCAGCGAGGTCAGCAAGCAGGAAATGCCACAAAGAGGAAATGTTTGCAAAACGCTTCTCTGTTCTCCTTCGGTATCAACAAGTCAGTGCCGCTGTCATGGAAACCAAGGGTGAGAAAGGATAGAGAAGCCGCTGACTGGTACATACCATATCCCCGCTCAGTGGCATTTGCAGACGGGGATAGCGGAAGTGAAGAGCAGAACGGGGTCGGTATATCACTATACTGGTTTCCTTTTAGCTGTCATACTTAATAGCTAAACATGATGCAGATTTAACAAACTTCAGTCCCAACAAATACAAAAAAAGGGGTAAAAGTGTCCTGTTTTTTCTGCCAGTATACTCAGTTGACTGGGGAAGGGAGAGGGCAGCAGTTAAAGCCAGATGAATCTTTTTTCAGTCCCAGGCCCCTATAGAAAGTGGGGTGGGATGGGCGAGGGGGGTGGGGCGAGCTGGCAGCATGTCCCACTACGTGATGCTTCTGGTCAGCAAGAACTGGCCCAAGTTGGCACCTAAGGGCAGGGTTGTGCATCTCCTTTGGCTGTCGTGGCCTTGGCGCAGAGAACCAGGCCGGTCCCGTGTGCCAGGCTATGGCGGTGGTGAACGTGTTCTCATGTGTGGTCAGAAGGTTCGTGCCAGCAGGTGGGAGATGCCAAGAAAAGACTGCCAGCACAGATGCCCATCTATATGCCACACAGAGCATGCAGCATCCCCAACCCTACTTCTGTCCTACCACTGCACCAAACAGATCTTTCTTCTGTAGCTAGCTTTTTCAGCCCAACAATAGCAGATTAAACCAGGATGTTTTCTCACAGCCAGCTCCAGCCATCTGTATCCCTTACTATGTTCAGTCAAATCCTACTGGAAGTCCCCAGAGGAACTCCCATTTCAGGTCAGCAGAAAGGAGCAAAGTGCTCTCTCATTCTCATCTCCACATTCAAACTTTCATCAGCTGAGTGACCTGTCCCTTCCTGTCTGCAATGGTGTTAGAGTTTGGCTGGGTTTTATGAAATAGCTTCAAGTAAAGAAGATCAGGTTTCCTGCAGGAGGAGGAAGCTGAACAAAGTCGTCTACCAAAGGCTTCCTTAGGTTGACGCTGCTTTGTTACAGAGATTTATGCTCCTGTGATTTGCAGCAGTAGAAAAACTTTTCTTACTAGTAAAAATAATCCATTGCCCGTGCCCTTTGGTCAGCAAATGACAGGATTGGAAGAAACAAAACAAACTAAGCTGTGTTTTTAAATCTTCTATTCAGCTCTGAACTTTGGGGTGTTGTGCAGTATGACCAGATTTGATTAAACAGGAAAAGTACGCCTTTCATCTGATTAAGTAAATGAAGAGAGGAATTTTATTATGAGATTTTCTAAAGAGCATTTTTTAAAGGTTTGTTGAGGTAATGGTAATGTCCTATTGATTAAACTAATAATGTAAGATTTAACCATCTACTGCAAATGCAGGGACCTTTGAAAGCCCTGTTTTATTATTTATAGATGCAAAACGTCTTCACTGATTTTTATAATAAACACTGCGTGCTTATATGATGCCACCCAGTGCTCTGACCACTGAATGTGTCCAACGCTGTAAACCTAACACTATTTCTTTAAAGAACATTTGTAGAGTAATAGGAGAGACTTTTTTCCCCTTCTCCCTACTTAGCTAAATTATAACATATTAAGTCTTTTAAAACACATTCTCATTATCTATAGGACAGCATACAAATGTATAAACGGAGATTTGTATTTCTGTGTCTGCCTTATCTTCAGCAAGCTGCTACTTTAAACAGTTAACTTAATCAGTCGATAATTTGCCCAGCTGAAGGATCCCAAAGTATAGACCACTTTGATGTAGCAGTATTGAAATGAAGTGGTCTTCAGACAGGGACCTGGAGAAAGCTGTATCCACCAGAAAAACAGCTGTGAGAAACTCCAGCCAGTAAGTTCTGTAAACTCTACCCCAAAAATATATTGTTTAGTGTCACTGGTGTTAGCCAAAAGCCCCCTTGCCTCCACTTAGTATTTAATTCATATATTGGACAGGATGGCCAGCAAAAGGCAAGCTGTGAAGTTTAAGGCCTCCAGCTCTCAAGGGATGTAAAAAACTGTGTGGCTTTGCCTCGCGCTGCCTTTGTCTCTTAAAAGGTACTTGAAAAGAATGGAAAATGTACCTTACCTTGGACTCCAAGTAAATGTTGGCTAAAGACATCTTGGAAATCTTATACAGGCAGATGGAGAGTGAGACAGCGCACAGCACAAACAACGTGTCATTAATTGCCACCCGGACAGAGACAATGACTTTTCTCTCTGAGTTCTGTGTCCTCACCAATACTGCACATGTTAAATTCACCAAGAGGAAGAGGAGACTTATGAAAAGAGAAGCCAGGTAGAGGGGCAACCTGGGAGAGTGAGGAGAAAACAGGTTTAGCGACATCGTTCAGCAAGTGTCAGTCACGAGATAGAAGTTGGACTCTGAGCAATGAAAGCTGCACGTGCTGGGCTGCCACAGCGGACAGAGTGACCGGACGCCTGAGTCCAACTCAAAGTGCTCCAGATTGCTGGAGAGATTAACTTAGCTCATTTCAAACCTCTTTGTACAGTTACACAACAAGCTGTAAGTAAAGAAACTCATATCAAGCAGCAAAACATGGAAGACTCTTGGCAGCAGAAATACACCAGCACAGTTCGTAAAAACTTAAAATCATAGAATCACGGAATGGTTTGGGTTGGAAGGGACCTTAAAGATCTGGTTCCAACGCCCCTGCCATGGGCAGGGACACCTTCCACTAGACCATGTTGCTCAAAGCCTCGTCCAGCCTGGCCTTGAACACTTCCAGGGATGGGGCATCCACAGCTTCTCTGGGCAACCTGTTCCAGTGCCTCACCTCCCTCTCCGTGAAGAACTTCTTCCTGATGTCCAATCTAAACCTCCCCACTTTCAATTTAAACCCATTCCCCCGTGTCCTGTCACTACAGGCCCTTGTAAAAAGTCCCCCCCAGCTTCCTTGTAGGCCCCTTCAGGTACTGGAAGGTGCTATAACGTCTCCCCGGAGCCTTCTCTTCTCCAGGCTGAACAAGCCCAACTCTCAGCCTTTCTTCATAGGAGAGGTGATAAATACACAGGCACTTCCTTAGAGTGTTTACTTCACATATAGCACAAACCCTCTGACTACACCCTGACGGGAGAGAACTCGCAAAAGGTTGAGTTGCCTGAAACAGACTGGTTTGACCCTGGTTTCACTACACCCTCACTGCCAAGAGAAGCATCCCTGACTGCTGGATTTCATGTTAAATTATGGCAGTGTCTAACAGTAGGAAAAATCTCTGAGTTGCTGGTTCCCCAGCATCTTTCTCTGTCCCTTTTCCTAAATAACTTAGTCATGGGCAACCTCTTGAAAGAAAAAACAAGAAATGTAAGTATGCATATGATTCTGGGTTGACATTTTGCCATCTACGTCAGGCAAAAGGTTGATTTGCACAACCACAGGAGCAGAACTGGAATAGAAATGTGACAGACAGAAGCCCAGGAGCTGGACTGGTTTTTCTCCACCTGTTTTTTTCCCATCCACCCAGCACTGATACCTGCAGTGTAAGTGTACTACACAGGCAAGGAAAGCTGCTTCTAATTCCTCTTCACTCCTACGCACAGCTGTGGAGCTTTTCACTTAGAAAAGCCTGTTTCCATTTCAGGTGTTTGCTTACTTCATTATCATTGCTGACCAAGGCAATTACTGGTGTGGGTCATAATCTGGTCATAATCATAATCACCGGACAAGAGATTTTGGCCATGGCTTTTCATGCCTGCTGGGAACTTTTAATTTGGCTGACAGCAAACATCCAGACCATCCATGAGGAATCCAAGTCTCATTGTTTAAAAATACTTTACCCAGTGGCGATCTTTCTCTTTCACACATTCATATCCTTTTGGGATAACAACAACACAGCTACAAAGCTGAAGCATAGCTGGCTGCTTTTCAGAGGGCAAGAAAGGCAGGGATATACCTTTGGGATCTTTTAAATGAAAGCCCAGGAGTCCCTGCTTGTGAGTCAGTGCCCTTCTTTCCAGCCATATCTGGCAGTGAGTAAGGATGGTGTCTTTTTCTTGCCAGCCATGGAAATACCCTCTCCGGGGGAAGACTGTGCTAACGATTAACCTTCCAGGGCAGATCTCTGTTTTTAGGATAAGCAGCTAGAGGTATTTAAAGGTAGAGGTTTACTTTAAACCTCCCAGTGTAATGCTGGAAGCACTGCAGTCCTGAAGCTCCTTTCTCACAGGGCTTCCTCTGGAGAATTCCCAGTTACAGCAGTGGTACTTTTACAGCTTTTATTAATATGTCAAAAGTCTTGAAGCGCTGGTCATGTGTCTTCCTTCTCCTCGCAAAGCCTGTTTAATAGTCGCATCTCTGCTACCCTACTGTAGTGCAGGTAAAATATTCTTGTGGGGTTCATGGTTCAAGAAAGCTACGATCTTACATGCTGCCTGCTTGCGGGACTGTAAGTACACGCTCTCTTTTTGTTCATCTTAGTCAGAGGGACCTTCTGCTTCAGTGCAGCCTGCATGCCCTTGATGCTGGCTTCCAACCAGCAAGGCTTAGAGACTTACTTCCAGGCCAGGCTTCTCCTTGACAGAGTTCAGCAAAGCACTGTCACGCTCCCACACTCCGGTACGTGCCAGGGTGAGCTGTCATGGGCAGTCAGTTGTGCAGCTCTTCACATAATGATCTTCCATCCCCCTTATTACCATGATGTGGCTGGGAAACGGCTGCCTGTTCTGACAATAGAAGCATTGTTGCTGAACTTCTGAATAAGCACTGATGGAGATGCAGGCTGTGGTGTCTGTCAGCGCAGTTTTAGGGCCTCTGCAGCTGCAGAAAGCACTCCTAATTCACTCAGAAGCAGAGTGTACCCTTACATCTCAACTACAAGGGCACCTACGAGGCATCAGTAAGCATACAAGGTTGTTTAGAAAACAGAAAAGCAGGGCAGGAGAGGTGCTTCAAAATTGTACAATGACTGTTCAAAAGCCTATTGTGCCTAATCCCCATTTCGGGTCTAGTCCCTTAAAAGGAGCTGCGTGTAATCTGGTTTGGCCAGGGAAGACACGTGCCAGGGTGCTCTGTTCTTTCTGTGCTAGGCTGGATGCACCCCTAAATTTTTCTCTGAGGTTGAAATCAAACTTCAGATGAATGCAGTGAGTTTTGCCTTGTTTAACAGGAAAATCTCTTGGAAGCTACTGCATTTTGTAAGTGGTTTCCTCAAAAACCATAGTGTCTGAGGCTTGTGTGGAACAAGGCGTGCAAACACAGCAAAGCAAGCCTCATCCAAACCCAGTGACTGCAGGAAATCCCCAAGCCCAGAGAGACGTGCAGAAGGACTGTTTAAATATGAAGTTGGGCTGCCACAGGCTTCACCTTGAGCTCTTTTGCAACAGTGACTAACATCATGAATGCTGTGCTGAGTAAAGTTTGCTTAAGATTCTGGATCTCTGATAGGATTTTATAATTTTTTTCTGTGTTTGAAATAATTCTGATTTCTGAGACCTGTGCCCATACAGAGATGGCAGTCCTACCTCTCTGCTGCCCTGGTTATGTTTTCATTATCTATTGCAGAAATGCCAACACCAGGCAGTAAGATCTGATACTTTTTAAAGAAAATTGGACAAAAAATCCAAAAGTCAACATGCAGCCATGAAGAACAACCAAATTCAGTACGTGCAGACTCCAGCCTCTGTCTGTAAGCCATCCATCTTTCTATCATTCTTCTCTCCACCAGGCTTTGAGCAACCTGATCTAATGAAAGGTATCCCTAACCATGGGATGGGGGTTGGACTAGATGATTTTTAAAGGTCCCTTCCAACCCAAACCACTCTGTGATTCTATGATCTTTCAGCAGCCTGTTACAATTAAGATTCGGGACCTCAGCTGTGGTTGTGCACGTATTACACCCCTTCAATTGCCCTGTATAAGATAGGAAATGAGGTCAGCTTTATTTATATGGCTCTTTTACACGGGCTAACCACACTCATATTAAGAGCTAGATATTAAAACAAAATACTACTGAAGTCCTTTACCAACAGAGCTGAATAAGAGAGAAAAGGCTAGACCAGATCCAAGAGTGATCTGTGTTAGAAACGCAGTAGGCAAGAGTCAGGGTGGGCATGGAGCTGTTGTGGGGAAGGTAGTCTGTCAGTAATTCCAGTCACTATACATAAGTGTTTAGGAACAGAAACACTCCAAGAGCTACATGCAGAGTGCTAATGTAGTCACTTCATAGACATTGACTAAATACCTCAAGCTACCTTTGCTTGAAGAAAGACATTTTCAAGCAGTTTTTGGGAATAAAGCCTTGCCATAAACTTCAGTAACAGATGAGGTTCACAGCTTCTACATCTCAGCTCTAAAGCCAGACAGGAAGATGCTCACAGACCTGCCCTATACCACCCTGACTTGTAGCCCAGGGGTTGGACAAAGCCAACCTCTTTGTTCCTCTTGCCTACAGGTACCAGCAGGGTCATGCACACTTACACTAGGGGCTTGCTGGGACCCAGCTGGTGTGTTCTGTGCATGTCTGCCAGCCCATACTCCTGAATTGCCTGCCCACAGAAACCAGAGTGCAAAGGGGATGAATGTATTTGTGTACCACAGTGTCTACCAGGGAGCATCCAGCTCTTGCCCCCAGTGGTTTGGGATGTGGCCAAGGTATGCACACAGACCCACAAACTTGAAAGCATTCCCAATGCTACCAAAACAGATGCAGCCTCTGTGTTCTCATCCTGAC